>NC_056735.1:1974871606-1975083860 GCF_019279795.1 Protopterus annectens | reverse complement strand
TCAGCAGTTCTCAACCTAGAAGGATGTAAGCTACCTGTTCTGCCACAACAGTGCAGACCACAAACCTCTCAGTGCAAAACAACTAACTGGTCCAAAGCCCAAGTGTTTAAACCAAAAGGCTTAGAATGAGTTATATATTTAATATGGTGGTTCACCTTAAAAATCTGCATCCAGAATCCCACTCTCCCTGAATTTCTCCGTGTTTCATCATCTTCCCTTTTCACCTTGAATTATAATTGTCTGCTTGTGTTATAAATAGGAGCCTTAACTGTATAGCTCTGAAATGCCCCTTCAGATCAGGTAATTCCAAACCATCTTGTTCTGTTGGAAGGATCAGCTTATCCCACTTGACTCTTTCCCTCTTCCCCATCCAGATAAAATCCTTCATCTCTTTAATAATTGCTACCCACAACTTTTCCTCTGGTTGATAGCATTTGCCTGACCTGTGTATAAAACTAAAGGGACTAGAACATTTTCAGTGCTTGTATCTTGCTTTCCATATCCATAAAATAGAGCTTCCAGGTTCTCAGTTTTTATATTATCTTTTGTTTCGTCTATTCGCACATATCCTTACCTGCCATAGCAGAATCCCTTTTAACTCATATTCCCAAGTACTTTATCATACTCCCATAAATATGGGTATTGGTGAACCAATTTATGTGTGGGTGCATAGTTTACAGCTCTTGCCTTTATTTTATTTTCATTAATTTTGTATCCCAAAAAGACTTGAAACTGTCTCAGAATGTTCCACAGCACTGAAATGTCCTTTTCTGTTATCAGGTACAAAATAATATCATCTGGAAATAAAGCCAACTTTTCTTTATTGCGATACCAATCATGTCCATGTATTTCTGAGTCCCTAATTTTCTTGACAGTGGTTCTAAATATACACCTCCAAATAAGCTAGCACGTATGACTGGTGCGCGGCATGTCCAAACTAATAAATAAACAAAAGAAGAAAAAGCCAGCACTCAGAGGCGAACAATGTTTTATTCCTTTCCGTTCAGACCGGTTTCGGTAACAAATATTCTTCAGTGATAAAACATACATGATACAGGGACAGTTTTTATACATATTGTATATCCCCAATTATGACATCACTTCCCCCATTAATCCATTTAAGCCTCCAAACATATATAAATCATTAAACAAAATAGCCTTTGCATTGGTCATTTTTTTAAGAAGTAAATCACTCAAATGCTCTGAAATATGACTCCTTACTTGCCTGGAGGTCTGCCCTACATAAAAGGCAGAACATTGGCAAATAGGCAACCAAATCAGAGCTGCAATTTCCAAAAAATGAAATATCAAAAATTTGACCAGTGTTTTTACTGCTAAAAGATGAAGTTTTAAACATACGTTTACACAAACTGCAATGCCCACAAGGATGTGAGCCAACAAGCCTATCTCCCAATATGATTAGTTGATGTTGGTTCACATAATCTAAAAAAAGTTTTCTTATAATGCGCAAAATAGGAAGTAAGTGTTCTTCTCCTGAAAGAAAACTGGCATCTGTTAGGCAAACATTGATCCAGATCTGTATTAGCCCGAAGAATATTCCAATGATTAACTACATCCTGCAATAAATGTAAATTACTGCCAAATGTAGTAACCAACCTCATGGTTCCTGATCCATCCTTTTTAGTTTTAACTTTATATTCCAATAAGCTAGATCTCTCACAATTGGCCGCCCAGTTACTTGGCCCCTTGTACTATTGATCTCTTATATCCCCTATTAATAAATCTACCCTCAAGATCATGCCTAGCATTGTGAAATTCCATGTCTGCAGAACATACTCTTCTAATTCTCATGAACTGTGATTTAGGAATGTTGATGGTATGTGTGGGGTGTTAACTAGTTGCATATAATAAATTATTATATTGTGGGTATTTCCTGTATACTGACGTCTTGAGGTACCATCCCCCTGTCTCAAAATATTAACATCCAGGAAATTAATCTCTTTACTGTTATAATTAACAGTAAATTCAATCCCCCACCAATTACAATTAAAATATTCCAAAAATTCTAACAAATAGTCCACGCCCCCACACCAAACCAACCAACAATCATCTGGGAAAATGTTATGCATGACATCATATATATAATCTGATCTTCCACATACCCCATAAAGATGTCAGCATAAATTGGGGCATACAAGGCCCCCATAGCTGTTCCTTGCTGTTGCCAGTAACATTCCCCCTTGAAATAGAAGACGTTCCTAGTCAGTACATGTTCTGCAAGACATGTAAGGAGAGTGTTAAATCCTGGTGCATATAAATTGACTTTTTTTAACCAGTATTCTAGGGCAAGTAATCCTGCCCACTTGGGAATACTGGTATATAGGGATTTGACATCAAGTGTACACATGAGCCAGTTGGGTTCCAATTGTGAGTCCTGAATGATTTGTAAAAACTCTGTAGTATCCCTTATTCTTGCCCTGACCCATGATAATAATGGCTTTAAATAGTATGTCAAAAAAGCAGAAATGGGTTCAGTTAAAGACCCTGTCCTGAAACAATTGGTCTTCCTGGGGGTCTGCTCAAAATTTTGTGTAATTTTGAGTAATAACTGGCATCCATTATGACCACAGTCCCACCTTTATCTGCTGGAAGAATGATTATATCAGAATTAGAATATAGGTTTTTCAAAGCCTGTTGTTCCCCTTTCAAAAGATTATGTCTGAAGCCCCTAACAGAACTTAAGTTGAAATGTAAATCCCTTAGGACGGCTTCCTGAAAAATACCCACATATTTATTCATTGGTGGCATAAATGTAGATTTGTGAAAGCGAAATTCAGATGCTTTCAGAATTATTGGATGTTCCAAAAAACTATTTTAAATTCAAAATTCTACAAAAGGCAAAAGGATCTGAAACAAAAATATGTTCATCTACCAAAAAACTGGGAACAAACCCTAGACCTTTATTAAGTTCATCCTTTGATAAAACATGAGGAAATATTATGTACATTATCAAATTGGGTCCCTACTTCACCATTGACTGTAACAGATTTTCCAAGGCTAGGTTAGTCCTAACCCCACCCTTGTTTGTGTCTGTGGATTGTTGGTTAGAGTTTTTGTTAGTGGTGTTTTTTTCCCGCCTAAGTGTGGTGTAAGTCTCTTACTGTGTTTTCCAGTTGGTTCCGTACCTGTGTTTGTTGTCTTGGTGTTTGGTGGTAGTTGGTTGCGATGTCTAAAGACTCTAGGAGCACAAGCCCTCAGGCTTTAAGAAATGCTCAAAATGTGGCTATAAAATGTCCATTACCGATGGACATTCTGTCTATGTATATTGTCTGGGAGCAATACATCTCCAGGAGTCATGCAGGTTCTGTCATGCGTTTAGCCCTAGGGTCCTTCAGGAAAGAAAGAATAAGTTAATTTTTAAGGGACTTCTGAAACCCTCATTCGAGGAGGGTCTGGAAACTGCTTCCAGCTCTAAAGCTAAAACCACTAAATCAAAAAAGAGGTCTCCGGCTCCTTCAGTCTCCTCGGAGCCACTGGAGAAAATTGCTAAATCAACTTCAACACCCTTGGCTCCATTGTCCTCGGGGCCGCAGGAAGTGTCAGTGGTGATGGAAACGGCGTCGGCTCCAATCATTTTGGAACCTATTCGGAGCCGATCGCCTAGTATTAGGCAAGTATCACCCGAGAGGAGGTCTCTATCTCCCTCTGTCCTCCAAATCCTCCAGGACATTATCGGATGTGGACATTGATAGAGTGGTGCAGAGACTCCTTCAGTCGCTGGTCCTGGCAAAATTTTTCCAGTTGGCACTGGAGCCCGTCCTGCTACCTACTTCGATACTTCCTCCTCCGAGCGCATCCCTGCCTTCGGAGCCGGAGTGCTTGGCTCCTTGTGATGTCTCCAGGTCGGTTCCGATGGCCCCTCCTGGCTTATTGGTGCCGACTTCGGCTCCGACCCAGTCAGCGCTGTCCACGGGATTCGGGACTCGGGATTCTTCATTCGGGCCCGGGGAAGGGGCTGCGGGACATCTCTCGGTCCCTAGCCTCCCTCTCGGTGCTTCAGCTAGGGGAAGCCCGACTCCTGCCGTGGCTTCGGAGACTGGTCACTTCTCAGACTCAGGGGGACCAGCCTTTGAGGCCATGCTGAGTGTGCTGGCCAGATCATCAGTGACATGCAGGTCGGTCATTCTGTCCCCTACTACTCCAACACGGGTCTTTGATCACCACCTACCTTTAGACAGCGGAGTCCCAAGGCCTCAGGGTACCCCCATGAGTGGTCCCCAAGTTTCTGAGGGCCTCTCAGAGTGCTTGCCTGAGGGGCCCCCTAGAAAGAAAACGTGCAAGAGGAAGCACATAGACGCCCAGGATGAGTCTCTCACATCGGATACTGACCTCGAGGAATCTGAGAGGTCTCCCAAGTCATCCTCTGAGGATGTCTCTTTTTCTGACATCCTAGAGATCTTGAAAAAGAGAGGTGACTGGCCGTCCAAAGCCCCCTCCGAGGAGGAGTCGGTCTGCCTGAAGGCCTTCGGTGCTCAGCCCTCCGCCTCCTGGGTGTCTCTACCCTTCAAGCTCTTGGATTTGATTTGTCGAAGGGTGTGGGAGAACCCTAACTCTGTGGAACCAGTCCCCAGGAAACCCAATACATTTCTGTCTGCTCCCCCGGGTAAGGAGTTTCTTTCTAAGGGAGTTCCTGTGGATGCCATGGTGGTGGCAGTGGCCACTCAGAAGGAATTAGCCGAGACTTCTTCCACTGTCCATCCTCCTAACAAGGAGTCTAGGACCATGGACCGGTACGGGAAGCATACCCTCTCTTCAGCAACCTTTACCTTACGGTCACTGAATTACTTATCTCACTTTACACGGCTCCAGAGAGATCTCAAGGAGCTTGGAGATGCTCTCTCGGGTATCATTTCTGAGGCGGTGACCCAGACGGTTAACGCCCAGATGTCTACCCTCAATTCCATTGTTAACTCCTCCATGCGACTGATTTCATATGCAGCCGAGGGAGCGAGTAGGGCAGCAAGTTCAGGAGTCGCCCTTAGAAGACAGGCCTGGATGCGCCTTTGTCATTTCGTGGAGGCCTTCAAGTCTTCATTCACCGCTCCTTTTGATGGTTCCTCCCTCACCAGGTGCGAGCAGGAGGGTAAAACTGTCTGCTGTAGGAGTCCGTTTTTCCCTTCCATCTAGGCCTTATCCCAAGGCCCAGAGGGGTGGAAAAATGTGGTTCAAGAAATCACAGAAGTTTTTTCCCGGCGCACAAGGTGAGCCCCCCCTCCAGAGGCAGGGGGGGGTATTCAGGGAGACGCCGCCCTAGAGGCAGAGGAGGCCCCCGCAACTCGGGAGAATGCTATTCCTTTCGCGGTTCTCCCTACCGTCGCTCCTGATGGGAAGCCCGACTGTGCGTTTCCGGAGCCAGTTGGGGGTCGAATTTCATTATACCCAGAGGCCTGGCAGGACATCACCCAGGACCAATGGGTTTTACGAATAATTTCCGGAGGTTATGTCATCCCCTTTTCGTCAGACCCTCCTCCAGTCAGGAAAATCCCGGATGTTCCACCCAGTCAAAGGGATTACGCAGCTTCAGAAGTTTCCAAGCTGCTAGAAAAAGGAGCCATCCAGCATGTCCCCTCAGACCTAATCGGATTAGGGACTTACTCAAGATTCTTTTTGGTGCCGAAAAGAACAGGGGACCTGAGACCCATATTAGATCTCAGCCGATTGAACAACCATGTACAAAAGTCCAAGTTCCGAATGGTCACATTGCAGTTTATTCTCCCATTGTTGGGAAAAGAAGTATGGATGTGCTCCATCTACCTCAAGGATGCTTACTACCACATCAAAATGGACAGGGCATCCAGGAGTCACCTACGCTTCCGGCTGGGAACCAGTCATTTTCTGTTTCGAGCCCTGCCCTTTGGTCTCACCACAGCCCCCAGGGTGTTCACCAAATGCATGGCAGTGGTGACTGCTCACTTGAGACGTCAAGGATTCCAAGTGTTTCCATATCTGAACGACTGGCTTCTCACTGCCACCACCAGGCATCTACTAATTCAGACCAGGGACGCCACTATAAATCTGTGTCAGCAGTTGGGCATAACATTGAACTGGGAAAAATCTGCCTTGTTGCCCTCACGGCATGTCACCTTTATAGGTGCAGAACTAGACACCGTCCTCATGCGGACATTTCTATCACAGGAAAGAATCAGAGCCCTACAACAAGTTTGCTCCCTCTGAGAAGAGCAAAGGCGAAATGGGTTCTCCAACTGTTGGAGACTATGGCCTCAACGATTGTTAGTCCCTCTAGCAAGATTACATATGAGACTCCTTCAGTGGCTTCTCTTTGCCCAGTGGTCGCTTCAACTCCTTCCTCTTTCTCACCCTATTCTTATTACGGACAGGTGCAAACAGGATCTCAGTTGGTGGCTCCACACCGACAATCTGGACACAGGAAAGCCCTTCGTTCCGGTGCCCCCGATTGCCACGGTGACCACGGATGCCTCCCAGATGGATTGGGGGGGGCATTATCTAGGCAAGATAGTCCAAGGCACGTGGCAAGAGCACAAGATGCATCTGCATATCAATGTCCTGGAGATGAGAGCTGTGTTACTTGCATTGCAGACACTTCAGAGTTTTCTTTCACTCGGGATTATTGCAATCCACTCGGACAATATGTCAGTGGTGTGGTATCTGAACAAGCAGGGAGGAACCAAGTCTTATCCCCTTTGCAGAGAGGCCATGCGAGTGTGGCAGTGGGCAGTGTCTTCCCAACGTTTTCTGGTGGAAACGCACATTCCGGGGAAGTCCAATGTGATTGCAGACAGGCTAAGCAGAGCTATTCTGATGCCTTATGTGAGTGGTCCCTGAACTGTCAAGTTGCGGAGCAGATCTTCCGTAGGTGGGGTCAGCCTTGCTGCAACCTTTTTACCAGCCTCATCAATGCCAAATGCAGCAGCTACTTCACACTGATCCCCCCCCCCCAGGGGGGAGTCACCCAGGGACGCTCTAGTCCATGATTGGCCCTCCAGTCTACTATATGCCTTCCCTCCGGTCCCCTTGCTGTCAATGGTTATTCAGGAAGCGCAATCCTTGGGAAGCAAAATGATTCTGATTGCCCCACACTGGCCTTGTCAAATTTGGTTCCCCCTCCTCCATCCCTATCTCATGGACGCTCCTTGGATTCTGGATCCTCAACCAGGCTTACTGCCGCACATGTCAGGGCAGCTCCATCCCTCTCTACGGACCCTCTGGCTGACAGCCTGGCTACCCCACTTCCGTCATTAGTTCGGCTTCATCATTTCTCACCGGAGGTAGTTCATATTTTATCTTGCTCTCATAAACCCTCGACCAGGAAGATTTATTCCAGCAAATGGAAGAGATTTTCAATTTGGGCTCGTACCCAAGGGATTGACCCTTACACGGCTCCAATTTAATCTGTTTTGGAGTTCTTGTCTATGCTCTTTCACCAGGGCTCAGCGGCCGCGACTATTAAAGTCCAATTGGCGGCGATTTCTACCTTCCATGTCCCGAATGAGCCTAGTTTGATGGTTCATAGACTCTAAGGCTTTTCTGAAGGGCACCGTGTTACTTCATCCTCCAGTTTCGGAACCTGTCATGCCTTGGGATTTGAATTTTGTTCTACAGGCTCTTACTTCACCCCCCCCCCCTTTGAACCTGCGGCTACTTGTGATTTAAAATTCTTGACCTGGAAGACTGTCTTTTTGGTAGCCATCACATCAGCCAGACGCGTTTCAGAGATTCAAGCTCTATCAATCAAACCCCCATATTTGATTTTTCATAAGAACAGGGTTTCCCTTAGACCGAACCCCTCCTTTCTTCCCAAAGTGGCATCAATCAGTAACCTTAATCAATCCATTGAATTGCCAGAGTTTTTCCCCAGTTCTCTAACAAGGCAGAATTCAAATTCCATCAATTAGATGTACACAGACAACTACGTTTCTATCTGCACAGAACAAAAAAACCTCAGAAAATCTTATCAATTGTTTGTTTCCTTTTCGGAAAATAGAATGGGGTCTCCTGTTTCCAAAGTTACTCCGTCCAGGTGCATCTCCAGCTGCATTTCCTTTGTTTATTCCTCAGGAGGTGAAGGTTTACCGTTTCCGGTGAAGGCTCACTCTACTCGGTCTGTATCTGCATCTACAGCCTATCAGGCCAGATTGTCTGTGGATGATATTTGTGCTGCGTCTACTTGGGCATCTCCTCACACTTTTGTTACTCATTACAAGTTGGATGTGGTATCTAGGGGCAGGTCTTTCTTTGGTTCCACAGTGCTCAGGAATATTTTTCACTGAGCCTCCCAGGATTTAGGTGCTGGGGACGCTGTCCCACAGGTAAGAATGTAGGCGAGATTGGACTACATAACATCAAGAAGTTATGTACTCACCATAACGTTCGATGTATGTAGTCCATCTCGCTTCACATTCTTACTTACCTTCCCCCTTCCTGGAGGATCTGGAGGTTAGACCTGGTTTCAGAGCGCCCTTCATTCTTGGTTTGGTCTTCCTTTCCTTGGGTGTTATGCATGGAGTATGAATGCTGGTGTTCGAAGCAAACTAGATCTGGGGATGTAGAGCAGTGCAGCATGGGATACCATCTTAGTCCAGCCAATAGAAAGACTTCGAGCTAGAAAAGTTTTGGCCAAGTCGGAGCCGACATTCGGCTCTGAACCCACGGGTAAGAATGTGAGGCGAGATGGACTACATACATAGAACGTTATGGTGAGTACATAACTTCTTGTTTTGTTTAACGATTTATATGTGGAGGTTTAAATGGATTAATGGGGGAAGTGATGTCATAATTGGGGATATACAATATGTATAAAACTGTCCCTGTATCATGTTTGTTTTATCACTGAAGAAGGTTTGTTACCGAAACCGGTCTGAAGGGCTGGCTTTTTCTTCTTTTGTTTATTTAGTGGTTCTAAATATAACATGATTAACAAATGGACGATTCTTTTTGGCAGTTATCACATCTGCAAGGATTTCAAAGTTGCATAACTTAACATGTAAATCTCCAGATCCATTTTTTCATAGAGTATCTTTGAGAATAAATCCTCTACTTTCTCCCAAAAGGTGGCCTCTGAAGCAAACCTTAATCAAACAGTCAATCTAACAGCATTTTTCCCAAAATTCTCTAACAAAGGGCAGTATATCCTACATTTGCTAGATGTTCATCAATTCAGATTTTATTTACATAAGACAAAGGTCATCAGAAAGTCTGACCATCTCTTCCTTAAGTTTTCAGAAGCTAAATTGGGTCAAGGCGATTCTAAAGTAACACTGTCCAGGTGGCTTTCCAACTGTATTACCTTTATTTATGAAAAAAATAGGACTGGCTTGACATGGAAAACCAAGGGTTCATTCTACCAGAGTGGTGACTACCTCCACCGACTTTGTGGCTAAGATTCTCAGTTATGGGGTTTGTGCTGCAGCTTACTTGGTCTGCTTTTCATACCTATGTGTCACATTATATGATGGATGTACAATCCAGATCCCAGCAAGCAGGAGGAGACCCTGCTTTCTCATTCTTCTGACAAAAAATTGAGGGACTTTGCCAGTGAGACCTTTTCTACTCTTCCAAAGACAAATGATTAAGAGGCTGAAAAAAGCATGGGAATTGACTAAAGTCTGGAGTATATTAGACTTTAATCCGAGTCCAGTGTTAGGAGAAGGAGATGATCAGTAAAAAGTTCAGCAACACTGAAATAAGTGAAATATGGCTTTGCAAGTAAAAGTGGCTAAGAAAAGACTCGACTTCTGTTGACTTTTTTAACATATACCTAACATTGTTTTTAATGTTTAGAAGGACACTAAAGGTGGAGGATTAACTGTGAGTAAAATGTTTTTGTTCTTAATAGTATATGTATAAAACATTTCATGAAAAACTGCATTTTATATTGTAAAGCAATCTTATGTAGCTTGCATTCAGGGGTGTTTTGAATGGAGGATGTCTTTTCAGTGACCATTGTATGTGTTAAAGCTAAAGTAAACCAGTACCTTTTAAGTTGTAAGAAATATAGGTTTTACAGTATAAGAGATGGAAAGCTGAACAGAATTAAGTTAAAGGAAAACTCCATTTTAGAACTCAAAAACATGTTTTTCGTCATTGCATCTTTGTTTTCCGAGCTATTTTAATGCCTTAAAATCACTGCAGGTGCTCATTTTACAATTTTAATGCATTTCCCATAAAGTGATGGCTGATGGGGCCTGCCTTGGTAATGTGATCTTGTTTTCTTACTTTCATTACTTCCCAGAATACATTCCAAGTCAGTGTTATACGAGTCATGCTACCCATAAAGAAGTGGTGGTGTTTTCTCATGCAGTTAAGATAGAATGGCAGGAGTGTGAAGCACTGTCTGACACACCTTCTGTAACAGAGCTGCTTCTATGTTTCCTTGAGTGAACTACATTTATGTCTATCAAAGCTTGTTCTCTGCTACAAGTAGCTGTTAGCTACTTCCAGCAAAAGAAAGTGGGTAAACAGCAGGCTTTTGTAAAGGAATTTCCTTTTGTAGTTCTAAAGGAAATAACAGACATTCCCCCACACCTTCATCCTAAGGTGTGAAAGGTCTCACTGCAGTAAATGATTCTTGCTGTATCATTTACAGGTCAAGTACAAATGGAAAGGACTCCGAACTAAGTCTGGCTGCTACTTCCCAATGTCTTCAATGGGGCGTTACTCTCTCTCTCTCATGAATGATGCAGAATTAAAATGTGATTTACTAGTTCCTTAATTATGTCTGCCATGTTCAGCCCCCTTTTTTTATTTTGTATTTATTTATACTTTGCTGACCAGGAAAGTGAGGTGGTCCCAGGACCCTTTTCAGTCATGACCCGGGTTACATTGGCAAAGATAATAAGTAGTAAATGCACCTAGCAGTACAAAGAAAAAAAATACTGTCATAAAGACATTTGACAAAGATTGCATATACAACACATAGCCAGTGTGTGACGGTGAATAAGTAAAACATTAAACATTTACTATAATGTATACATTAATAATGCTTAACTCTACCATGTTAACTTTTTTATAAATAAATTGTATGCACCCATATTGTACAATACTCAGCATCAAGATGATACTGTTCTCTAAATGACTGCGAATCAGCAAGTGAATGTTTTATGGCTTTGCAAAAAAAAAGGGCGGGGGAATAATTATATTTGCATCACTTTTGTTGTGATAAGATAGTATGAAAACGTACTAAAACTACAGATTTTGGAATGGAACAACCATTACAGTGGATCTTAATAACTAGTATGGTGAAAAAGATTTGGGACATATAGAAAGTAGGGAAAAGGAGGTTGATTAGGATGATGATTACATAATACATGCATGCATACGCCACATCTGTGTGCGTATGTTTGTGTGCATCTGTATATGTGTGTTATGTACACACACGCACAGACATGCACATTCATATGTCAGTGCATGTGTGACTACTTAAAACATCTATTGCATATTTCTCTCTAGATGTATTCACACTGTGTTGCATCCCACATATATATTACACATGTTGCATACATATATATATATATATATATATATATATAATATGGATCCCTTTCAGAAGATCGAAAGCTCAAAAGACTGAAAATCAAAATATCTAAAACTAAAAATATCGAAAATGGAATTTTCCATTTTTCCAGTCTTGTTCGATCTTGGAGTTGGTATATATAATTAGCAGGGGGTGTGGGGGGCACAACCTGCCACATGAAGGGTGCATGGGGGCTTGCCCCCACATTAAAAATATTTTTGATATTTTGATTTTCAGTCTTTTGAACTTTTGATTTTCTATCATAGACCCACGTTTGTGTTGTTATCACTGATGACGTACACAATCATACATTTATATAAATGAAAACAAACCATATTGACATAATCCCAGTTGCAAGCATTTTACATCACAATCCATACTGACACAATTTTAGTTTTGAACATTGTACATCACTTACAATCTACCCAATCCATTGTCAGTCAAACATTACATAGCTCATTCAAATCCTGCCTTCTTTTAAACCTCATTCCTCTCCTGTATGTATTGTTCCTACAATTCACATTTTTCCTATGTAATTTGCTCCTACGCTTTTCTAAAGATCCCAATTCCATTTTTTATCTCTGTTACTATACTTACTTCTTCTAGTACAGTTGGTTTAGACTTCAATTTTCATTTTCTAGTAATTGCCTTTTTTGGCAGCCACCATAATTAGACTCAGCAAGGCCTTACTATGTCTAGGCAATTCTGATTCTGTGTCATAACTCAAAAAAAAAGAAATTTCCCAAGTTACACCAATTTGCTCACCCAGTATCCCTCAGAGTAGTCTGCATGGAATCTTTAAAGTCTGCCAGCTCATTACGCTCCCAGAAAATGTTCCCAATTACCTCTTTTTTCCCTATCACACCTCCAACATTTGCTGTCTACCTCAGGAAAAATTCTGTGGAGTCTACTTGGGGTATAAAAATATCTATGTAAACATTTCCAAGCAAAAGTGCTAAATCTTCTAAATTTTGTTGCATATGGTAGACTAACTTATCCCACATTGTTTCTTTGTGAATTGCTTATCCATCCAATGTCTCTGCCCAATCCTTTCTAAGCTCCTCTGATTGATTCTTATATTTATTGTGTAATATTTTGTATGCTGTACTAATTGCTCCTTTTTTAACAGCAGCTTCTGTTCTAGGTTATACTAAAAACTGTACCAGTGCTGGTCTTTCATTTAGAACCCCCTTATCTCTCTCTCTTTGCCTATACTTTGCCTTCCCTATCAAAGATTGATACCAAGCTCTAATCTGCAGGCCAGATAAATTGTTGGCGTCTTCCAATTATATTACCTTTCCCTCTATAGTTATTGGTTAGCAAATACCTTGGTTCCTTTGCCAGTTTTCTCCCTAATAAATTCCAGCCCCCTCTTGCTTATTGCCTGTATCCCTAATTGCAGTAGTCCCTATTGGCAGAATTTCCTTTCTCCATTCCTGTGTTGTCTTAGATCTTAGAATACTTTCTGCTACTTTATGAATATAATATTCTGTATGATTATTATTCTCCTTAAAAGTCTGCATACAAAATCTCAGTCTCTCCTTATTTCTTGAGCTTCCCCCTATCTCATTATCCTCCCTTTCCACTTTGAATTATAGGTTTCTGCTTGTGCTATGTATAGGAACCTCAACTGTGTAGCTGTGAGATACCCCTTCAGATTGGGTAATCCCAATCCGCCTTGTTCTATTGGAAGAATCATCTTACCCCACTTGACTTTTGCCATCTTCCCCTCCCAGATAAAATCCTTCAACTCTTTATTAATTGCTGTCCACAACTTCTCTGGTTGATAAAAATATCCCTGACCTGTGTATAAGACTAAAGGAACTAAAAACAGTTTAACTGCTTGCATTTTATTATCCATATAACACAGCTTTCAATTTCTCAGTTGTATTACCTTTTTAGTCTTTTCACACATATCCTTAGCTGCCACACCAGAATATTTTTTAATTCATGCTCCTAAATACTTCAGTGTGAAATTGTTCAATCTCACCGTTCATTTTTCACTGATGGGTTCTGAGCCGATCCTCGGCTCTGACACGGCCGACTAGCAAGCTCAAAATTTTCCAGTAGCTCGAGATCTAGCCCCTTATCCCACAATGCACTGCTGGAATTACCTTAGATCTAGTTTGCCCCGGCACGGATCTCTGGTTTCCAGCGTTGCTCTAGACTATTGTGGGAATTTTCAACTTTCAGAAAGTTTTTCTATTGCATTTTTATATCTTTATACTATTATATTTACAGTCTTACCTAGTTTAGCAAATTTTTCAGTTTTTCCCATTTTCCTAGTAAATCTCTAGTGCTCGCCTTCGGCCTGTTGTTCTTGGGCCTTTTCTTACCTGCCTTTTTGGGCTTTTTGAAATTTGGATTACTCTTGTCGCTAGTTGCCTTTTTGGGCTTTTGTGCTGTCTTTTTCATTGCTCTTTGTAGTGAATTGTATATAGCCTTTAGATATATTAGAGTTGCCCCTTTTGGGCTGTTTAAATATTATTATTAGATTACTCCTTTCTGAGTTAAACTATTTTTATATAGTTAAATGGGGGGGGGGGTTTATCTTGTGATTTTTTTTTTTTAGGAAGTTAGTTGTTATGTTTGTAGAAAGGGAAAAGCATCCTAAGTCTGGGTTCAAGAAGTGCCTAGACTGCGGACAAAAGATGCCTGTTATGGATGCCCATGTGTGCAGTGTGTGTACTGTTTTGGTGAGATGCATCTGCAGGAGTCATGTAGTATATGCCACTCTTTTTCCACTCGAGTGCTTGCAAAAATGAAGAGCAAGTTAGTTGACAGTGGTATTATTAAACACCCTTTCACAGAGGCGTTGTCTGACCAGGATGGGGCCAGCAAATCGTCCAAATCTTCCTCAGAATCCAGGACAAAAAAAGGGAAAAAGTTGGAAAGTGGTGTGACTTTGGCTCCACTGTCTTTGGAGCTGACAGTCTGTTCTTTTCGGACCCGAGACACTGCTTTGGAACCGGTTGCCAAAAAACCTCCCTCTCCACTTCTCCAATTGGCTCCATCTATTCACTCTTCCAGGTCTTCGGTCAGCCTCTCCAATCTGGATATGGACTGACTGGTTCAGAAGCTCTTAAAGGCACCAGGCCTAGCTAAATTGCTGTTGGCTGAGACCCAACCGTCGGAGCCGAAGACCATTACTCCTGAATTGTCTGCTCCTCCTCCGAGCCATACCGGACCTTCGGAGCTGGAGGAGGCCGATCTGATGATTGTGGATCCCTTGGAGCCAACACCTGTTCCAGTGGCGTCGGCTCCATCTGCTCGGACGTCCTCGGCACCGACCGGGGACTCTCGAAGCCGACACTCTCCGGTTGGATCCTGGGAGGATAGTCGCACGGACTTGTCGGTGCTGACTCTTCCTCTCGGGGCTTTGGCTCATGTGAGCTTGGGCTCAGAGCCCACAGCTTCGGTGCAGGAGAGGATCGCGGCTCCTCATGATACGTCAACTTCTCATCGGAGCCGTGGTGCATTCGAAGCCATGAGGCGAGTGTTGTCTCCTAAGACTTCCTCATCTCCAGGTCTGGCCTCTTCCTCCCCTAAAGTGCCTTTGTCAGTTTCTGTTTCCTCCGGTCATCCCAAGCATAGAGACCCAGAGCCTCAGGTAGCCACACAGGGCGCTACCTGCTCTTCTGAGATCTCTCCAGAGGTTCCCCCTGAAGAAGTTCCCAGGAAGAGATTATGCAAGAGGAGGCATTTGGACACCCCACAGGAGTCTCTAACATCAGACACCGACTTGGATGAATCAGAAGGGTCCCCTAGCTCCCCCTCTGAGGACATCTTTGCGGAGATTCTTGAAATTCTTAGGCAGAGGGGTGATTGGCAGTCCAAGAGCCCTACTGAGTACGAGTCGGTTCGCCTGAAGACGTTCTTGTCTCAATCTTCCACCTCTTGGGTGTCTCCGCCCTACGTTGAGCTTATGGATCTGGTCTCTCATAGGGCATGGGAGTCACCAGAATCTATAGAACCTGTCCCTAGGAGGCCTAATAAGTATATTTCTGCCCCCATAGATAAGTCCTTTTTGACCAAGGGAGTCCCTGTTGATGCCATGGTGGTGGCGGCAGCCACCAAAAAGGAAATGTCTGACTTCCTCGTCTATCCATTCTCATAATAGGGAATCCAGGATCATGGATAGATATGGGAAACTCATGTTTAGTTCAGCGACTTTCTCACTCAGATCACTGAACTACTTGACCCATTTTACCAGACCGCAGAGAGATCTCCTTAAGGAGTTGGGAGATGCTCTTCAGGGTGCTGTAGCTATGAGTGTATCCGACAAAGTTGCTACCCAGCTTGCTACCCTTAATTCAATAGTTAACTCGTCCATGCGTCTCGTATCTTACACAGCTGATGGTTTGAGTACAGCTGCAGGTAAAGGAACTGCTCTTCTTGGCATGCCTGGAAGCAACTGTGTTCCTTCGTGGAACCCTTCCAGTCTTCCTTTACGAATACCCCGTTTGACGGCTCATCCTTGTTTGGGCCAAAGGTGAAGGAGACTTTGACCAGCTGTGAACAAGAAGAAAAGACTCTGCCGTTGGAGTCCGTTTTTCCACTCCCACTCGACCCTATCCTAAAGGTCAGAGGGGAGGAAAGATGTGTTTCTGGAAAGCCCAAGGAGCCTTTCAAGACAAGTGGAGAGCCCCCCTCAAGAGGCAGAGGAGGGGATTACAATGGAAGACGCCGCCCTCGTGGCAGAAGGGGTCTGCAACACCAGGGTGACAGAGATCACTTCTCTGGTCAGGCCTACCAGCACTCCTGAAGGGAGGCCTGGCAGTCCTACTCTGGAGACAGTCTGTGGTTGCTTGTCATTGTACCCAGAAGCCTGGCTAGATATAACGACAGTTGGGTACAAAGTATCATTTCCTGAGGGTATTTTATACCGTTCTCCACCGAGCCCCATCCCGTCAAAAAAGTCCCAGATGGTTCCACCCAGTCACAGGGAACGAGCAACAATAGAGGTACACCGGTTGCTAGAAAGAGTTATCCAGCCAGTCCCGGCAGACCAAACAGGATTTGGAACTTACTCAAGATTCTTTTTGGATCCAAAGAAAATGGGGGACTGGAGACCCATTTTGGATCTCAGCAGACCCAACCAATCTGTGAGGAAAGAGAAGTTCCGAATGGTCATGCTACAGTCCATACTTCCCTTTTTAGGAAAAGACAATTGGATGTGCTCAATCTATCTCAAGAATGCGTACTACCACATAAAGATGGCCAGACCATCCAGGAATCACTTGCGTTTCCGGCTGGGAGCCAGTCATTATCAATTCCGAGCTCTGCCCTTTGGTCTCACTACAGCCCCCAGAGTGTTCACCAAGTGCATGGCGGTAGTCAAGGCTCACCTAAGGCGTCTAGTATTCCAGGTGTTTCTGTACTTGGAGGATGATTGGCTCCTTACCTCCACCACCAGGCATCAACTTCTTCAAGCGAGAGAGGCTACTCTGACGCACTGCAGTCGGCTAGGCATTACAGTCAACTTCGAAAAGTCTGCCTTGTTGCCATCGCAGCATATCATTTTTAAAGGGACGGAATTAGACACGTCAACCACCACTCTTCGTCTTCCACCAGAAAGGGTTTTGTATTCTTCGCCAACACATCACGTCCTTGGTATCAAAGAACAGAGCACTAGCTGCAGAGGTATTGAAAGTACTAGGATTGATGGTAGCAGCAATATTGGCAATCCCGTTAGCAAGGATGCATATGAGGATTCTTCAATGGCTCCTATTCACGCAATGGTCTTACCAAGAACGTCCAATGAATCACACAATCCTGATAACGAATTCTTGCAAGAAGGATCTTCAGTGGTGGTTGACGTCTCTTCATGTCACAATAGGACGTCCCTTCATGCTACCCCCTCCAGTTGCCACTGTGACCATGGACGCTTCCCTGATAGTGAGGGGGGGCATTTTCAGGGAAAGACTGCCCAAGGCACATGGACATATCAAGAATCACATCTGCATATCAATGTCCAGGAGATGAGAGCAGTGCTTCTAGCATTGCAATACTTTCAGGACTTTCTTTCTCTGGGGACAATTGCAATACAGACAGACAACATGTCAGTGGTCTGGTACCTGAACAAGCAAGGCGGGACCAAGTCTTACCCCCTTTGCTGAGAAGCCGTCAGAGTATGGCAGTGGGCAGTGTCATCCCAGCGCTTTCTGTTAGCAATGCACATCACGGGAAAATCCAACGTCATAGCGGACAAACTGAGCAGGGCAATTTTATTGCCCCACAAATGGTCCCTCAAACAAGAAATTGCAGGCAAGATTTTCCACAAATGGGGCCAGCCTTCCTGCGACCTGTTTTCCAGTCATATCAACAACAAATGCAGAACCTATTTTGCCCCGATTCCCCCGCCAGGTCAGTCCCCGAGAGATGCTCTTGTCCACGATTGGCCCCTGGGGTCTCCTGTATGCATTTCCCCCAATTCCTCTGATACCCAGATTTTTACAGAGAGCAAAGTCGCTGGGATGGACAATCATCCTTATTAGCCCCTCATTGTCCTCGGCAGATTTGGTTTCCGTTTCTTTACCATCACATTCTGGAAGACCCATGGATCCTGGACCCAGTTCCGAACTTATTGACACATCCGTCAGGGGATCTCCATCCTTCATTGCAGACACTGAAGCTAACCGCTTGGCTGCTCCAATTCCCCGCATAGCCAGGCTTTATAATCTTTCCCATGACACTAGCCAAATTTTGTTGGCTTCCCATAAGCTTTCCACTAGAAAGTTGTATCGTAGTAAGTGTAAGAGATTTTCCATTTGGGCTTCCTACCATAATATTGACCCTTACCAAGCACCATTGTTTTCTGTTTTACAATTCTTGACCGAAATTTTCAACAAAGGAGCAGCGGCTGCTATGGTGCAGGTACAACTAACTGCTATATCTAATTTCCATCTAGGGATTGATGGATTGAATATTATGGCTCACCAATTGTCTAAAGCTTTTCTCAAAGGTTCCTTTCACATGAGGCCTCCAGTGAAGACTCCTTATTCTCCCTGGAATTTGAATTTTATGTTATCTCGCATCCTTCTTTCCTCCCTTTGATCCTGAATCATCTTGTGAGCTAAAATTTCTGTCGTGGAAAACTATCTAGTAGCCATCACTTCAGCATGCAGAGTGTCAGAGCTCCAAGCCCTATCCATCAAGCCTCCTTATATGGTCTTTCATGCTGACAGAGTATCTCTCAGGACAAACCCATTATTTTTGCCTAAAGTATGTTCAGAGATTAACATCAATCAAGTCATTGATTTGCCTGTTTTCTTCCTTAATCACACCAACAAATTGGAATATATGTTGCACAAACTTGATGTTCACAGACAACTTAGATTTTATCTAGACAGAACAAGAGATTAGGAAATCAGATCATCTTTTTGTGTCCTTTTCTGAGGCCAGGAAAGGTAAACCAGTCGCCAAAACAACTCTAAGTGGCTGTCTGATTGTATCACTTACACCTATTCTTGTCATAACATGCCCTTGTCTAGTAAGGTGAAGGCTCATTCAACCAGAGCAGTTTCTACCTCTTCAGTCTTTCAAGCCAAATTACCTCTAGACAACATCTGTGCTGCAGCCACATGGTCTAAACCTCACACTTTTATAACTCATTACAAAGTGGATGAGGCCTCCAGGGACAGGGCTTCATTTGGTTCTATGGTTCTGAAGAGTGTACTTCTGTGAGCCACCCAGGGTTAGGGTGCTAGGGACGCTACCCATCAGTGAAGAATGAACGGCGAGATTGAACAACTTCACATAAAGAAGTTATGTACTCACCATAACGTTCCATGTGAGTTGTTCCATCTCGCCTTCATTCTCACATCCCTCCCTCCTTCCCCCTCCTAGCTGGCAGTTGACCTGGAGGCTGTCTTCATCCTGGTATCTCAATGTGCCTTCATTCCTAGGCAGAATAATTATAGTATCACTATATGGTACGCAGCAAACAAGATCTGAGGTAATTCCAGCAGTGCATTGTGGGATAAGGGGCTAGGTCTCGAGCTACTGGAAAACTTTGAGCTTGCTAGTCAGCCGTGTTGGAGCCGAGGATTGCTCCGAACCTATCAGTGAAGAATGAAGACGAGATAGAACAACTCACATGGAACGTTATGGTGAGTACATAACTTCTTTTTTTTTGTCCGCATAAACATGGATATTGCTGAACCAATTCATATGCAGGTACATAACTTACCACTGTTGCCTTTGTTTTAGCTTCATTAATTTTGTATCCCCAAAAGATTTGAAACCATCTCAAAATGTTCCATAACACTGTGTAATATCCTTTTCTGGTTTTATTAGGTATAAAATATCATGTGCACACAGAGCCAGCTTTTTTTGACTACCATACCAATCATATCCTTGAATTTCTGAGTGCTTTATTTTCTTTGCCAATGGTTTTAAATATAATACAGATAACAAAGGGGAAAGAGGACAACCCTGCCTGGTCCCACTGCTTAAGCAGAAATTATCAGAGAGGAAACCCGCCCACTTTAATTTTCTCCTCTAATCCCTCATATATCCTTCTAACCAACCTTATAATTTTATCAGGGAATGCAAATGCTTCCAATGACCTGCTCATAAAGTACAAATATAAAATAATTCCGCCACTTGGATAAAGCTGGTGTTAAAATAATTAAGGTTGTTTGTGGCGAGCTATAATAAATTTCCTGTGTTTAAGTATTTAGTGTCGTGGTGCTGGTTTACTTTACACTTTATTTTACCTGCTCATAAAGTCCCAGCTTACTCTCTGAAATGCTTTCTCTGCATCAAGACTCGCCAACAACAGTGGTATTTTCTTACATTCTGCTTCCCTCTGTATCATCAGTGTTCTGTTAATGCTGTCAAATGTTTGCCTTCCCTCCACAAAACCACATTGTTCCAGATCCATCAATTTTGGCATCATTTTTGCTATTTTGTTACCCATTATAGAAATAAACACTTTATAATCATGGTTTAATATTGGAATGGGCCTGCATAAAGCTGGCTGTGATTACAGCTACCACCGCTTTCTTCCAAGATGTTGGTACTTCATTTCCACTTAAAATACTGTTAAAACCTTCTAGATCTTTATTTTGTTTTCCTTCCTAGCTTCCAAATGTCCACAGGAATACGGTCTATTCCTGGAGACTTTCCTGTAGATTGGTTATACATCACCATTTTTTCTCATCTCCTCCTACCCTAACTGTTAGTAATTGAGCCTCATCTACCTCTAACCTTGACATATTTGTTTCATGAATATTTCCATTTGTGCATTTTCATTATTTCTGTATTTCTGTGTTCTATATAGACTTTCATAAGATTTCTGAAATATTTCTAATACTTCTACAGGATCTCTTGTTATCTTCTTTGTTATGGGCTCCCTAAGCTTGGCAACAGGCCTTTCTGCTTTCTGTTGCCTAAGTCGTTGTGGTAAAAGTTTTTGTGCTGTAGAGTTATTACTAAAAAACAGTTGCTTAACAGCAATCTTTCTAAACTTATGCGTATATTATTTAGATAATACCTTATTTTCTGTTTAGCATTTTGCAGTTGATCCTCCTCTTATTCTGTGAGATTTCCCCTATTTTGCAATTTTGTTGCATCTTTCGGCTTTTCCCGGTTAGGGGTCGCCACAGCGGAACTCCGGTCCACTAATGATTGGTAATTGATTTTTATGTGACGAGTTACCAGCCCTGATGCACAACCTTCAACGAAGGTACGCCCATTCACGCATGTCTCCACGCAGAAGACGCTCTAGCTGAGAATCGAACAGGACAGCGTCTTACTGTGAGCGACAAATCAGTCCCACTCCCTAACTGTATTTTCAGAAGAAATTTCTATCTTTAACAAATCCTAAATAATTTCTACTACCCATTCCTTAACTTCCTCTCTTTTCAACAGGTAGGTGGGAAAGCGCCAGTGTCTCATTTTTATTTCATTGCCCTATGTTTTTATTTTAGTTATTATTGGCACATGATCTGAAATAGTTATTGGGTGCATATCAAGACATTTCCATACTGAATATTTTTAATTTTCTTCAAAAATCTACCCTCCTTTCCTCTGGGCCCCTCAGACACATCTTCACTGTTTCAAATCAAATTTTAGTTCCCACCTATTAGTAATATTTCTTGCTGAAAGCTGATTATCTCTCCAAAGATTTTATTAAGCTCCATTATAGTACTTTTAGGTGGAATCTAAATACATGCCAGTGTAATCCTCCTCCCTTGCTAGTAGCCCCTTAGTACTACAAATCTACCATTATTAACTTTTTTCATCTTTTTATTCTCTATCACTATTGAAGGTCCTCTTGTAATTAATATAAGTGCTGCTCTTTTCCTTTGTCCCAGGTATTTCGCTGAATAACCATCGTGAAAATCTTTCACATGTTCAGTTCTTTCCAAGTGTCTCTACTGCGGCATAGCTATTTGCACTGTACATTTTTTAAAATAGTTCACTACTCTCTGCTTTTTTGTATTTGTCTGTGAGACCATCGGCATTTAAAGACTTTACAGAAAGCATTATTGTATTTAAAAGTTATTTCCACCTTTTATGTCTAACAGCTTTTTTTTGCTAAATATCTAGTTCCAGCTTTTGTTACATGCATACATTATTTGGCAGTTTGATCTTTTATACTGTTATTTCTTGTCATATTCATTTGAATCTGTCGTATCTTGCAAAACTTTGTTTTTTTGAAATCCCTCATACAAAAAACACACCCCTAATACCCTATTAAAATTTATTAATTTTATAATACACAAAACTGTGTACATCTTCAAATATTGAAGTTTTTACCCTTCTAATAGGAACAAATGCTCCAAACTGACAGCAACACATGGACTTCAGTTAACCTGAAAGAAATGTTACCTATGGTAAGACTCATGGTGCAGTCTGTGCTTCTATTAAGTACTGTCTGTTTTTGTCTTATCTTCATAGCTCTCCCATCTGGGTAAACCCTTAAATGTTTTCAGGGATCATTATCTCCTATCCATTTCTCTTTATCAGAGTGTCTCCTGGAGACGTAATGACCAGATAGAAAACGGCTACTAAGCATGCATTTATTTGCTAGAAAAAGCCTCATTATATTCAATACTCTTTCATTTACTTGCTTTCACTTGTCATTAGATCAAGCTAAGGGGCTTAATTCTGTCATTCCCCTATGTACGAATAAGAAAAAGCACCCAAACTTTTCTTTTGTCATGATCTTTTAACTAGACTTTTTTTCTACATTGCAGTGCCTACATTTCTTAAAACTGAACAGGGAGAAAGAAAGAAAAACAGGAGCACCTCTTTACATTAGTGTTCCCACTGCACTTCAAAATAACTGAGAAAACTTTACTTTATAGTGTGCAAAGAAAATTACACACTACAAAAACAGTACCATTAAGAAAAGCTTTGTTTTACTTACACTTAACTTTCTCCCTCATCTTCCCCTCTCCTAAGTATTTTTCCAGATATTAATGACATGAAGTAGGGCATATGTTTGAATCCCCTATAAGTTTAACAAAGCCCAGAAAAGTCCAGTATTTCCATAGTTTTCTGTTCTGTTTCAAAAATAGTTATTGCTTTGTAATCCCTCATTTGTCAATTTCCAAGTTACTGGTGTTATTCTTGTTCATCTGCCTCTCCCATATCTTTTCTATGTTTCATTTCCAACATAGTCCTGGTTCTTCTAGTCAGCTATTGTTTTTTTTTTTCCTTCTCTCAAGAATTTTCCATTGAAACATTGGAAACAGTTTCACTGGCACTATGGCACAGTCTCTCTGTGGTATTTATTACAAGAAGATCAAGAAGCAGAATTTCTTTCTATTTTACTTCTCACTTTCCGTTGAACAAATTTTTGTATTTCCTCCTTAGCATGTACCGCATCAAAAATGATTTTGTCCCTCCAAGGAGGAACATTTTGAAGATAGCTGGTTACAGCAATTTGAATCTCACACCTGTTTCTTGGCATTTGCTGAATAATGGTATAAATTTACTCCTGTTCTGTCTGGTATACAATGAGTAACCATTCTCCACAAATACTCTGTCTCCCACTTTTAGTACTTTGTTCTTCTGCCACAGTTTTGTCAGAATCAACTCCTTCTGCTGGTAGGATTGCATCTTTACTAGTAAAGGTCTAAATTGCTTTCTCATAGCCAGGTTTGCAGCATACACACAATGTGCCCTTTCAGTTAACAACTGCTTTGGAATACCAGTCCCGTTTCTTAATAGTCTGTTCCTCCCAGCTTCTCTGGTACAACAGAAAATCTCAGGTTTTCCCTATGTGCTCTGTCATATAATTCTGTTATTTTTATAAACATCTCTTCTTGTGCAGTCTTATATTCAGCCAGCCTTTTCTTCATTTTGACTTCTGATTTTTTTGCAGTTTTAGCATCTCGTCTTAATATCTGTTTTAAGCTTCTTCCATTTTTTTCCAGCCTTTTTTGTTTGAGTTGATATACTCCATCAGTGTTTCGTTTATTTTAATCTTGTCTGTGTGCATTTGTCTTATACTTTCCTCTAGGTTACTGGAAGTCATGTCTGAAGCTTGGACTTCCTTTTGCTGAACAGCTGCAGTACTTTTCCCAGTCATTGTTTTTTCTTCCCCTTTTGAAGCTGATTTTCCTTCAGGTCCTCAGTATTTCTTTTTTTCCTGGCATCCAGGCAATGCAATTATTAGCCAGATGTCCTTCTATTCTCATTTTGCAGTATTCATTACAGTAGGGAGGTTGCTGCCTGCAGCTCTGCCATCCTCCAGTATACCAAAGTCTTTGCTCCTGGAGGGTATGTGTGACGTCCATTGTCAGGGCCATAAACCGAAGTAGGGTATACAAATGACGTCTGCATGTACCCTCTTCAGAATTTTTCTGCTGCAGTGAACGTCGGACTTCTGTTTGCCCAGTTCCGAAAGCAGATTGCTATTTTCAGACGACCAGTTAAACAACCGCTCCAGACCAGATGACCACTTCAATCTACCGATACAGATAAGTGCCCTGTTGGGTTTTTCTTTGTCTTTTGATTATTGCTAAAATGTACATGTCAACTAGAAAGGGGAAGTGTGCTTATGGGAGACAAATTCCTCACAAGGACATGCACGAAATGTGCGTATTTGGCTTAGGTGAGGCACATGACCATACGTCCTGCCCCATTTTCAAATGCTTTGTCCCAAAAACAGCTTGCAGCCGTCTGGCCTTGTTAAAACTGTATTTGGAAAATCAGAGATTATGACGTCTTGTGCTCGGTATGGAAGATGGAGTAGGCCTGTCCAACAAGCCGCCGAGGAAGAAGGACAAGAAAATTGGGCCGGAATCCCTCACTGTGCCTTAGGCGTCCAAGCACATTCTTGAGGCTGTTGAAAGTCCGGGATCATCTCAGACCTCTGTTTCCAAACCAGGCCCAGTAACCTCAATGGAAGCTGCAATGGTGGAAACTTTAAGTACGTCAACTGAGGCTAAACAGACATCAGATCCTGATGGCAGAGGAGAACCATGGCTCATTCAGTTGGAGGGCCCTGCCCCCTACACTTTTACCCACCCAGATGTCAGCTCCAATTCTTTCTCCACTGGCTACCCCCTTGAAGAGAAAACAAAAACGAAAGCATCCTGAGCCTCAACCGGTTCCTGAATAGGAAGTATTTTCACAAAGTCTTTTTAAGGCATTCCTGGCCCTGCAGACAAAACAATTACCACCTGCTCCCTCTCCTTGGCCCCCTTTAGAGGTATCAGAGGAAGACTACTCTTCAGAGGAATCTTTTACTTACAAATCACAAATAGACCCCCCCCCCCCCCCAAGGATTTCATTACTCCAGAGGAGGAGGGCTCCATTGCTTCCGAGTCCCCAGGGGAAGAATTCACCTTTGGAAACACAATCTCACTCATGAGGGAACATTTTAAGTGGCAGGCATCAGAAGTGTCTGACACCAAGAAAAGGTACTTTGACCTACTGTAAATGGAGCAACCATCTCTTTCTGCTGTGCCCTTTTTGCTACCTGCTTTCCAGGATGCCTTCTTGGCTGCTTCTCAGTCTCCAGACTCTCAACCACTAGCCTCAAAACATCCAGACCATTTCTACAACGTCCCTCAGGACACCCAGTTCCTTTTTAAAAACCCTCCAGCAGACCCAGCAGTTATTGCAGTCTCTGCTGACAAAACATCCAGATAATTGCCTTTTGCTGCTCTCTACCCGACGGATAAAGACAACAAATTCATGGACAGTCTAGGGAAGAAAGTATGTACCTCCTCTACTCTGTCTATAAGAGCTCTCATCTACCAAACACATATGGCTAGGTATGTCCTGGACACCATCGCCAAAGCCTCTACCCTCCTCTCTGAGGCTCCTGACTCTCCCATTACAGCCCAAATTAACACCCTACTTTCCACAGCATCCCAAGTGACTAGGCACTCCAAGTGCAGTTATGATGCTGTGGAAGCCTCTTCAAAATCTGCTGCATCAGGCTCAGTTTTGAGATGATATTCCTGGGTGAGACTACAACCACTCCCTATGGATGTACAAACAAAATTCCTTGACGCTCCACTGGACAATAAGGCCCTGTTTGGTCAAGCCTCAGCAGAGCTTCTCAAATCCCTTCAAGAAAAGGGAAAAGAACTTCAAAACCTAAAACATTTACTGGTATCCCCTATACCCGGATATCACAGGAACTACCCAGAAAAACCTTTTGTAAGAAGACAGTCCTCACACCCAGCGCCTCAGTCGAAGGGACATAGACAACCAAGGAAAAGCTTTACTCCCAGGTTTCCCACCAACTCTACCACCACACCCTTTCGGAGTCCATCTGACCAAGCCAGACCACCTCCATTGTGACTTACCATCCTTAGACCCAAACACCCCCCTATCCCTTTGTCTCACCCTCTCCCTACCTTCCTGGTAGATAATTGCATCAGAACAGTGGGGTCCTCTCCATCATTCAGAGGGGATATTTCATTACTTGGTGGATGTTACTCTCCTTCCAGGGTATTCCTCAACCACCTGCATACCAAGCTCACCTTTTCCCACCCATCATTCAACAACTACTAGCTCAGGGCACCATAGAACAGGCACCCTACACACAAATAAATATAGGCTTCTACTCCAGAATGTTTCTTGTACCAAGGAAAGATGTCCAATGGAGGCCAATTCTAGATTTATCTTTCCTAAACTTATTTCTCAAGGTACCCAGCTTCAAAATGATTACCTTACCCTTACCACTCATACCAACACAGGCTTTTGTGGTTTGAAGGATGCCTACCTGCACATTCCTATACATCCAGGTTACAGGAAATTCCTCTGCTTTGCAATAATAGATTCTTGACATTTTTAATTCTCTGCCTTGCCCTTTCAACGCTCCACTTTCCTCGAGTGTTCACAAAAATGTCTAGGGCCTTTCATTGCTCACTGCAGAACACAAGGTATACAAATATACCCATATCTAGATGACCTGCTTATTCTTTATCAAGACCACCAAGTCCTGCTCCACCTACAACAGGTGATTTCCACCCTAACTCAATTACGGTTTGCTATAAACCACGAAAGTCTCACTTGAACCCCTCTCAAGATCTGGTTTTCTTTGGATGCAGGATCAGAACAGACAGAATGAAAGCCTTCATTTCAGGCCAAAAAATCCTAGACCTTTGGTCTATATTTCAACTATCTCCTCACACACTCCTCCTTGCCAGCTCTGGAATTCCTAAGAATGTTAGGCCACATGGTATCCCTTATATCCATGTTACCTCTGACAAGACTCCAATCCTAAAGATCTTATGGAGCCAACACTCCCAGCCCCTGGACTCACCCCTTCCCCTACTTCAGTGTCTGAAGAGAGATCTCCAATGGTGGGTGTCAGCACTTCACCTCAACCAAGGAACCCCTCTACAACAAGTCTCCACAGACGTGTCAGACTTGGGGTGGGATGCAGTGCTACTAATAAACCAGAAACAATTCACCGTACAAGGGAAATGGTCCAACCTATGACAAAAGGACCATATCAACATCAAGGAACTGAGGACACTACTGCTTGCCTTACAAACTTTCAAATCAGCAGTTCAGCCAGGAACCCTGGAAGTGATCACAGACAACATGACAGTCCTGTGGTATATAAACAACCAGGGGGGAACAAAGTCCTACTCTCTGTGCAGCCTGGCCACCCAGATATAGAACCTAGCATCATCACTCCAGATTCACCTGGTAGCAATGTATATTCCCTCAACAGTGTGTGTTATGGCAGGCACACTCAGCAGAATTTCAGCTTCCTCTCTCGAATGGATGCTTCACAGAGAGGTATTCCTGGACCTTATCCATAGGTGGGGTATTCCACAAGCAGACCTCTTTGCCTCCCCCCAGAACAGACAGATGCCCAGATTCTGCACAAGGGACCCACATCCACAAGCTTGAAAAGTGGACGCCTTCTCCTTTCCCTGGGAATGTACCTCTGTGCCTTCCCTCCCTTCACACTGATTCAGAAATTCCTCCTGAAAATACAGAGGGACAAACCCAAAATCCTGTTGGTTTGACCCCCTTTTGGCCAGGACAGCATTGGTTTCCCCTTCTGCGCCTACTAGCCAAGGGCAAGCATCTCAGGTTATCCCGCCGAATAGACCTGCTCACACAGGACAGGGGATCCCTACTACAGCCCCAGGTGAACAATCTGAAACTGATCTTATGGGTGATAGGGTTTTAATCCCCTACAGACACCTATACTCAGAGGATGTATTCAATGTTCTGCAGGAGGCCAGAAAACCTAGTACCAGGAGAAATTATGTATCTAAATGGAACATTCTCCAAGTGGTGTCAACGGAAAAACCATTACCCTATGACTACTTCTATACCTGTGGTCCTTTCCTCTTTGTGTGAACTACTACACTCAGGACTAACTTACTCTTCAGTCAAAGTCCATTTATCTGCCATCTCTGCTTGTCTGCCCATATCACCTCCTCTGGCTTCGAGATTGGAAGTCAAGCTTTTTTTGAAAGGGTTACTTCATATCAGACCCCCCCAGAAAGCCTACAGCTCCCCCATGTGACCTGAATTTTGTACTAGAAAAGCTTACAATGCCACCTTTTGAACCAGCACATTCAGTATCCCTAAAACTATGCACCCTGAAAACAGTTCTACTAGTGGCCTTCACCTCCGCCAGGAGGGTATCTGAGATACAAGCCCTTATGGCTACCTCTCCTTATCTTATTTTTTACAAGGACAGAGTTGCCATCAGAACTAACCCCTCCTTTCATGCCTAAGGTGGTTACTGAACTCTCATTAAACCAGACCATTAACCTGCCGGATTTCTTCTCTCATCCACAAAATTCCACAGAGAGGACTCGCCATTCTTTAGATGGCCACAGGCAACTGAGGTACTACTTAGACAAAACCAGACCTATCAAAAAGTCTGACCAACTTTTCATCTCCTTCCATCAAAGAGCTCTAAGGAAGGCAGTCTCCAAACAGACCATTTCTTCATGGATCTCTAAATGCATTGGCACTCAAACATATGTCCTATGCAGCCCAACTGGAAAAACTCCAGCTGTACTCAGTGGCATATCGCTTACTCAGAGGTGATCTCTACCTGACTTACAAAGCCATGTCCAACTCAGAATTGATGGACATGCTCCACCTAAAGAAATCCAAGTCACTGCGAGCCACTCACTCTAGTGAGCTAAACCTCACCGCAACAATAAATAGAACATGCTGGAGGGAAAGATTCCTGTCACAGAGACTCCCCATGCTTTGTAACAAAATTCCTAACTACATTAGGCAGAGCCCCTCACTAACACTCTTCAAGAGAAACCTTGACGAGTGGATGGGTAACAGAAAATACACCCCTGGGATCACTTCATTGGCTCTTCTTGACAGAGGCTCAGTTAATTAATCATTTGGAGCGGCGAAAGCTGACACTCTGGCTAGGCTTATATATGCCCTCGGCAAATAGCCTAGTACCTATGTGCTATTCCTATCATGGAAAATCCTTACACTGTCATGTCAAACCTCACTCTACCAGGGCAGCTGCTTCTTCAGCTGCTTTTTTCAAAGGGATTGATTTAGAAGCTGCCACTTGGACTTCAGGTCACACCTTTACCAAACATTGCAAACTGGACCTAGCCGCCAGAGCGGTGTTTGCCAGGTCAAATCTTAAGGGCCTCATCGACCAGGGACCCCAATCCTCCACCAGGCTCATAACTAAAGCACTAGTACTCTCCCTACTGTAATGAATACTGCAACATGAGAATAAAAGGACATAGAATAGTTATGTAAGAACTTACTATAGCCTTAGATGTCTTTCTCTTCCATGTTGCAGTATACAGTCTCTCCCCCCCCCCCACCTGCCCCTCTACTCTACCTAACTAACATATCCTGGCTTACCTATGGGGACATAGTTCTCTCCCAGTCTCCCCAGTAAACATAGCCTACCTAGTACCTGAGGGTCCTAGTCTACATGCAAGTCTAAAGGGTCCCCCTATTAGGACCCTCTCTTAAACCTACAGGAGTACTACTGCATTCTGCAGCTCATTCTGAAGAGGCTATGTGCAGACATCATTTTTATACCCTACGTCTGTTTATGGCCCTGACAAGGGACATCGCACATACTCCCCAGGAGCAAAGACTTTGATATACTGGCCGGATGGCGGCACTGCAGGCAGCAACCTCCCTACTGTAATGAATACTGCAACATGGAAGAGAGGGACATCTAAGGTTATGGTAAGTTCTTTCACAACTATTCTTTAATGAAATGTACCCAGAAGTATAAATCCACTGGCTTTTCTGCTATGTTTCTGTTTTCACAGTAGGAAATCTAGAATTAAGCTGTTACTCAATCTGCAGCCATCTTGGAAGTCAACCACACTTGTATATTTTTGAACATGCATGTAAGATGTGTGCTACACACGTACAATATATATATATGTGTGTGTGTGTGTGTGTATATATATATATATATATATATATATATATATAAACAGACATACACACTTATAAATACAAATATATACACGCACATGCACACACGAGACAGAGACCGTCAGACGTGCATTTAAACACAGTTAAAACACTTCTGATTTTCTTAATTTTTTTTCTTAATGTTTTTAATGCAAGGGCACGTCACTAACATATGCCAAAGTAAATTCAGCTGTATATTATGGTTGCGATCAATGGTCACATTTCCTTTTTGTACTGGAAAATTCTCAAGCACTCTACCACTGTAAGGACCGACTCAGTCAGTGGGAGTCTCTTACCATGGGTCTGTATGCCAGATATGCATCACCCTCTGGAAAGGGTGTCAAAACAAAAGCACAAAAGGCCTTCTTAGAAACAGTATCAGTGCACTTATTTGGTAGGGTTGCCATCTCTCTCTCTGCAGTTCTGTCCTGGGGGGGGGGGGGGCTTGAAAATGGTAAATGTGTTTTTTCTTTACAAGAAAAAATATTTTCTGGCTTTTCTCTAAATGTCACAGAAATCTTTGATACTACATTTAAGTTATCTATCTTAACATATAAACTATTACAAATAACCAAAATTTTAAAGCTTAGCATTTCAGTACTGTGATGCTGCTCATGTAAATTGGTCAGAAGAGGTTACATATGCCTTTAAACCCCTAACCGATTTAATTGCTTGGTTTTGCTATGAAAGGAGGGTGTTAAATTCTCCTCATGTCCACAGTAAATGCAGTGGAAAACAGTTCCACAGCTTTCGGTCTTTTTTTTATAGCAGCTGCCCTGATCCTGACATTAGCAGGAATAATTGCTCATCTAAGATTGACAGTAGTACCTCACAGGGTGAGCTACTGGTTTATGTGTCTATGGTATGTCATGCAGACGGTAACAAATTCCTCTATAAAGTATGTAAGAAGTTAAGCTTAAAAGAAAGTAGGTGGGCTTTCCCTTCCTTTGATTCCAAGGCAAGGAAATTAAAGTTTTAACAAGTACAAGCAGGTTTCTGGTATCTACAAAATACTGGAACTATATTGTAGGGAGGAAAGCAACCAAAGGATTGCATTAAACTGTAGGAGTGAGTGGAGTTTCCCTTTAATATTATGCTGTGATCTTGGTTACTTTGGTAGAGGTGTAAAAGTACACTCATTATATGTAGAATTAAGATGATAATTTCCTTTTTTTTTTTACAAGGGTGGGTGTCTAGATTAATGTCCTTGGCTTAAGCTGTAAACATTTTTTCTGTAAGTAAATGGGCTTGAAAAGTTAGACAAAGTGATGAAAGCCATTACAACTGCCAAGCTTCTTGCATCTGCAAAGATATTAGCATGTTTTTTGGTTTTTGTTTTTTACATTTGCAAATTTTCTCAGTGAGAGACAAGTTAGCTGAAAGCAGTTGTTAGCTAGAGGACTTCTGTATGTATATTCTTTTTGGTGTGAAATTTACAAAGATTTATTCATGTTTTTGCATTGTTAACTTTTTTCTTATTTACTACTTTTATGTAGAGGCTAGCTGTCGGCAAGCAATTAATCTTGAGAGCATTTTTTTGCTTAGGGAAATGCAAAATATAAAGGTGCAATTACAAGCAGTTTGGTGAAAAATAGTTTAAAATTATGGAAACTTAATAGCCTGCCCAGCAGCTTTAATACTTTAATGCATTTAATAGAACAGTGCATAATTTAGTTGTATTTAAAGGTAGCTAGTGCACTTTTTTTCTGGGTTAAAAATGAGTATTTCTGAAAGTATTCAAAGTGTTTTTCACATCTGGAAGGGGGGAATAGAGAGAAAAAAGAGAATAGACAGTAATCCTTGTAAGTGGGAACACAGGCTGTAACATGAGCTTTAGCATGGATAACCTTAATTTTAGATTAGGATATGCCTCCGAGTGCAGCTATCGATCTGGGACAATTGTTCCTATCTGGAGAGTTAAACTACTACTTTTGAAAATGTACATAGTTTTGTGTGTTTGTTCTAAATTAATATGGAATGGTGGTCTGGAAATGCATTTAGTTTTTTGTTTGAGGGTTATCATTTAAGCAAAAAGTCTTGAGAAATGTGACATAGGTTCAAATGGAGATGAGAAGAAACAGCTGTATAGATCATCAGCCTGCCAAACAGTGTGCATGTATGACAAAAGTTGGAAATACATGATCAGAAAAATTTGTCATGTATAATAAGTGAGAGCAATAGCTTTTTATCATAATGGCTACTCTATCCATAGTATATTGGAAAGTAAATGGCCTTACAGGTATAGACAAAAAGGAAAGAGTATTTCAATTATATTATGAAATGCAGAGTGCAAATAGTAACACTGCGGGAGACACATTTGAAAAGAAATGAGCATGTGAATCTGACAAAGGATTTTAGATGAATATTCAGCAGAATATGAGAAACAGGAAAATGGGAGTAATACTGATTGCTAGAGGGACTCCATTAATGACAGAAGAGGGTAAAAAGACAGTGGTAGATTTTGTGGTAATAAGGGGTTATTGGAAAGGGAGTGGGTTATGCTGGCATGTATTTATATACCACTAAAAACTGTTATGGAGCTTAAGAAATTTTTGGGAGAAATAATCCACTCTTGGCAGGTAATATTACTAAATGGTGGGACTGGATCTTGATTGGCAATACTGAGGCTGTATCAGGGAGACCTAGAAGGGAAATATAATAAAGAGGTGAGATTTCTCGAGAAATGTATAAAATATTTGGTATGGAAGATGTGAATTCAGTAGTAGGAACTCAAAATTTACATATTTCCCTAGGTATAATAACTGGGCTAGACTAGACTAGATACAATTATATTTCATAGAAGTATGTGCATTTAATTGAAAGCTTCAACATAACATATATCCAATAACTATTTCAGATCACGCACAGAGAAAAACTAAGATAAAATGCAGAGTAATGAAGTAAAAATGAGTTACTGGCACTTTCCTCCCTACCTGTTAAAAAGAAGTGAATTTAAGGAATGGGTAGTGGAAATTATTCAAGAGTTATTGGGGAAAATAAAAATAGCTTCAAAAGGAATAGCTAGTAAGTGGGGTAAAATGAAAATAGAGTTTTGATAGAAATAAAAGAGAGCGACAAATAAATAACAGGAATTATTTAGAGGGGCTAACAAAGGTTAAAGTATTGCAGAATAAGGAGAATCTCCTAGAACAAGAAGAGGAACAATTGCAAAGTGAGAATATTTAGATAACATGAATGATAAAGTTAGCTGTTAAGCAGTCATTTTTGATAACCCCAGAGCACAAAAACTTTCAGCACAATTTGGGTAACCAAAAGTAGAAAGGGTTGTCATCAAGGATAGGGAGCTTATGACAAGAAAAAATAATCCGAGATCATATAGCGGTACAAAGAGATATTTCTTAAATTTTATGAAAATTTGTATAAAACAAAGTAATGTTGACTCCAGGAAAGAGCGCATAAGAAATATTTATGGAAAACTTAATTATGCCAAGACAACAGGAAGATGAGGGGAAGAGGGTATGGGTTAAGTGGAATAAATTGATCTTTCCAATTATTACAAGTTGGTTTAGGATTACCTGATTTAAAGGGATATTTTAGAGCTACACAATAAAGGCTCATATACATAACACAAGCAAAAAGTTATAATTCAAAGTGGAAAGGGATGATGATGATGAAGCAGGGAGGAAATTCAAGAAATAAGGATATAGTGGGATTTTGGATACAGATCCTACTAGGGATTCATATTAGAGTATAGGCAAGAGAGAAAGGGATAGGGGAATCTTAAAGGGGAAAAAAACTGCTCTGGCAGACTTTAGTTGAATCTAGAACAGAAGTTGCTGTTAAAAAGGGGATAATTAGTAGGGCATATAAGATGTTACATAACAGTAAGAATCAGAGGAGGTCAGAAAAGATTGGGAAGAGAGACTGATAAGCAGTTTACAAGGGAACAATGGGAGGACATATGTAATATGCAACAGTCTAGAAGGTTTAGGATATTTGCTTGGAAGTATTTGCATAGCTATTTTATACCCCAAGCAGACTCCAAAGAAGTTTTCCTCAGGTAGATGACAAATGTTGGAGGTGTGATGGGAAAGGAGGAGGTAAATGAGAGCATATGATGTTATGTTGTCCCATCTCACCTTCATTCTTGCTGGTTGGGTTCGGAGCTGATTTACTAAAGCTCGAGAGCTTATACTGGCTCGAGGCTAACTCCTATCCCAACACGCCTAGTGGTAGCTACCCAGATCTCGTTTGCCGCTTGCAGCGTCGAGATTGCGACCACTGGCTCAGGCTAAGTACTTAGTTTTTTCACATATATTGTTATCCTTTCCAGGGTTTTTGTGTTGAATTACCTTATTAGAGAGTATATCTATCCCCTTTTAGTCTAATGACCCTTTTTCTACTTGAAGGGTGTTCTTAGCCTTCGTTTTTCTTCCTCGGGCCTTGCTTTCCCCTTTGAGCCTGTTTAAATTAGAGGGTTATTTTTTCTTCTTCCCCTTTCAGAGTAGCTGTTTAAGTTAGAGGCTCTCCTATTGGGGGAGTCTCTGTTTAAATTAGAGGCTTCTCTCCCTTTTCTTTTTTTTCTCTTTCCTTGTGTGTGTGTATATATATATATATATATATATATATATATATATATATATATATATATATATGTATATATCCTTTCTTGTTGTTTGGGCTAGCCATTACAGCCTTGTTAGTAGTGTTAGTTGTATGCTATTAGCTGTTACAGCCTTATTTTCTCACTGTGGTATTTATTGTCTAATTATACAATGTCCAAAGAGTCGAAACCCTCTGGGTTCAAAAAATTCGACTCGTGTTGCCAAAAAATTCCCTTACAGAGGGGGCACACGAGTTGTGCATACTGTTTAGGGGCTGTTCACCTGTAGGACTCATACTCTATCTGTCATGCTTTCAGTTCCAGAGTCCTGCAGGAGAGAAAGAACAAGTTAATTTTGCGTGGCCTTCTGAAAAACCGTAAAGATTCTTCATCTCAGGGTCCTCAGCCAGATAAATTGTCCGTGAAATCCATTAAGCCATTGGTTCCAAGTTCGGAACAGTCTAAATCCCAGTGTTGGCTCCGACAAAGCGAAGTCCCCAACGGCTCCATCTGTGTCCTCGGAGCCAGTCTGGACCCATAAAAGAACAAGGTCTCCTTCTTTGGAGCCGGTATGCTCTGCTCCACAATCTCCATTGCTGCAGTCTGGAGCAGGCAGTCACCAGTCCTCTTCTCGCTCCTCTCGGTCCTCTGGGCTTTCGGATCATGACGTGGAGAGAGTGGTCAATAGGCTCCTCAAGTCACAGGCACTTGCCAAATTACTATTGAGCCCAGCCCATAAGGAATTGGCTCCTTCGGCCCATCCAGTTTCTCCATAGGTTCCTCCTCCGACTCTCTTGAGCTCTGAGCTGGGGTGCACAGAGGTCGTGATGGTGGAACCGTCAGCTTCTGTTACTTCTCCTTTATCAGTTCCGACACCCTCTCCGATCTCGATGTCTCAGTCTATTGAGGGATCTGGGTGTCGAAGCGCTCTCGCTGGCTCCGAGGGGGGAAGTGGCATCAGTCCTTGCCCGACCCCGCTCTCCCTCTCGGAGCTTCGGCGCAAGTGAGCTCCGCTCCCACATCGGCCTCGGAGCTGTCGCTCTCTGTTTGCAGGAGGTCTCTGGCCTCTTCGGAGCCAGGGGCTCCTTTGAATCAGGACTGTGGCGCCTTTGAGGGGATGAGGAATGTGCTGTCTCCTGAGACTGCTCCACCCTCTGCTCCATTGGCTCCTTCTCCATTGGTGCTTGTGCCTGCCTTTGACCATCCTTCTGCCTCCAAGTGTGGGGAACCTATGCCCCAGCACGCCCCGTTGGGTGACCCCACTTCCTCCAAAACCTCCCTCGAACATTCGGAGGAGGTCCCTCAGAAGAAAAAATGTAAGAGGAAGCATCTGGACTCCACTAAGTCTGTCACATCAGACACAGACTTGGATGAATCAGAAGGGTCACCACGGTCCCCCTCTGAGGATGTCTTTTTTTCGGACATCTTGGAAATCCTTAGAGGGGTGGCTGGAAGTCCCTAGCCCCGTCTGAGGACTAGTCTGTGTACCTGAACACATGTGGTTCCCAACCCTCCACCTCTTGGGTGTCTCCGCCTTTTGACCGACTTTTGTCAGTAGGGAGTCGAAAGGCTTGGAGCGCTCCAGAGACCATGGAACCAGTTCCGAGGAGACCAAACAAATTTATTACTGCCCCTGAGGACAAATCCTTCCTTTCCAAAGGGGTCCCTGTTTGTGCCATGGTGGTGGCGGCAGCTACTAAGAAGGAACTTGCGGAAACTTCATCATCTGTCCATCTGCCGAACAAGGAATTTTGTGCGATGGACAGGTATGGGAAGTGTATGTTCTCTTCAGTGACCTTTACTCTCGGGTCGCTGAATTACTTGTCACACTTCACATGACTTCACTTCACATGACTTCAGAGGATCTCCTCAAGGAGCTAGGAGATACCCTGCAAGATCCTACAGCTGAGGGAGTTGCAAACAGGGCGGCTTCCCTTCTTGTGACCTTGACTTCAGTGGTTAACTCCTCCATGAGACTCATTTCTTATGCGGCAGATGGAGCGAGTAGGGCAGCAGGTACCAGAGTAGCTTTGTGGAGACGCTCCTGGATGCGCCTTTGTCAGTTTGCAGAATCTTTCAAGTCTTCATTTACCAATACCCGCTTTGATGGCTCGTCCTTTGGGCCTCGGGTAAAAAGAGACTCTCATCAGGTGTGAACAGGATGGCAAGACACACTCTGCCATAGGAGTCCATTTTTCCACTCCATCTAGACTCTATCCTAAAGGTCAGAAGAGTGGAAAGATGTGGTTTCAAAAATCCCAGGGAGCTTTGCCTGACACACGTGGAGATTTTTCACCGGGGCAGAGGGGGAAACAACAAAGGAAGACGCGGCCCTCGCAGCAGAGGGGGTCTGCAACAGCAGGCGACAGAGATACGTTCTCTGCTAGGCCCTTCCAGCACTCCTAAAGGGAGGTCCGACTGTCCGTCTCTGGAGGCAGTCGGGGGCAGACTATCTTTGTACCCAGCAGCCTGGCAAACTATCACAAAAGAAGCATGGGTACTGTCAATAATATCCAGGGGTTACAAAATTCCCTTTTCCCAGTTACCACCCTCAAGAGAAAAATGTTCCATCACAGATGTTCCACCCAGTCTTCGGGATCAAGCAATCCTAGAGGTACTAAGAGTGCTAAAGAAAAGAGCCATCCAAGAAGTCCCCACAGACTAATTGAATCCAGAACTTACTCAAGGTTCTTTTTAGTTCCAAAAAAGACAGGGGACTGACCCATTTTGGATCTCAGCAAGTTAAACAAATCGGTAAAAAAGACGAAGTTTTGGATGTTAACACTGCAGTCCATTCTTTCCTTCTTGGGTCAGGGCAATTGAATGTATTCCGTAGATCTCAAGGATGCGTACTACCGCATAAAAATGGACAGGCAATCCAGGATATTCCTACGGTTCTGGCTGGGAGCCAGTCATCATCATTTCAGAGCCCTGCCCTTTGGTCTCACCACAGCCCCCAGGGTGTTCACAAAGTGTATGGCAGTGGTCACTGCTCACCTGAGGTGTCTAGGATTCCAGGTGTTTCCATATCTAGATGACTGGCTCCTCACTGCTACCACCAAGCATCAACTAATTCAAGCACGGGACTACACAATTCATACTTGTTCCCAGTTAGGCACCACCATAAACTACGAAAAGTCTGCCTTGTTGCCTTGTCAGTCTATTACCTTCATAGGGGCAGACATAGATACAAGATGCAAGATAGCAAAGCTGGCTCAAGAAAGGGTGTCAACCATTCGTCAGCAAATTTCAGGGGGCAAGGTGCTGCGAGAGTTCAGGCAAGAGAAGTATTACAAGTCTTGGGCTGAATGGCCACAGCAATTACGCTAGTTCCTATGGCTCACTTCCACATAAGGATTCTGCTGTGACTTCTTTTCACTAAGTGGTCTTTCCAGGATTTACCAGTGTCGCACATGATCTTGATCATGGAAACTTGCAAAAAAGACTTGGTATGGTGGCTTGTATCTCTCCAGGTGAGTCTGAGCAAACCCTTTCTAGACCCCCACCCAGTAGCCACAGTGACCACAGACACCTCCCAGATAGGTGGGGGGGGCATTACCTGGGACAGACTGTCCAATGAATGTGGCAACCTCATGAGTACCATTTGCACATCAGTGTTCTAGAGATGAGAGCGGTGCTTCTGGCGTTGCAAGCACTTCAAGACTCTCTACCTACTTGGGACCATTGCAATTCAAACGGACAATATGTCAGTGGTATGGTGCATCAACAAGCGGAGCGGGACCAGATCTTACCCCTTGTGTCGGGAGGCCCTTCGAGTATGGCAATGGGCGATGTTTTTCCAACGTTTTCTGATTGCGACACACATTCCCGGGAAATCCAACGTGATAACTGACAGGCTACACAAGTCCCTGAAGCAAGAAGTTGTGGATTAGATTTTTTGCAAATGGGGTCAGCCATGCTGCGATCTTTTTGCCACTCCCCTCAACAAATGCAGCAGCTACTTCGCCATAGTCCCTCCACCAGGACAGTCACCCAGGGATGCACTTGTTCACGATTGGCCTCTGGGTCCACTCTATGCTTTTCCTCCTTTCCCTCTAATCCGAAAGGTACTTCAGAAAGCAAAGTCACTAGGTTGCAAATTCATCCTCATTGCTCCTTACTGGCCTTGTCAGATATGGCTTCTGTTTCTCCGCCATCATCTTCAAGTGGAGCTGTGGATACTGGACCCAGTTCCAGACCTCCTGATGCATCAGTCAGGCGGGCTCCATTTTTCCCTTCAAACTCTCAAGCTGACTGCTTGGTTTCTCCACTTCCAGTCTTAGCCAGGCTCCCCAACATTTCCCCGATAGTACAACACATCCTAGTGTCCTCTGAAAACCTCACTACCAGGAAGATTTACACTAGCAAATGGAAGAGGTTCTCTTATTGGGCGAAGAGTAATGATATTGATCCCTTCACTGCTCCTGTTCACAAGATTCTTGGTTTCTTGGCTGAACCCTTCAAACGAGGGACAGCTTGCAGCTACTGTTAGGGTCCAACTAGCTGCCATCTCTAATTTTCATGTAGTAGGAGAGTTGGGCTCTAACATCATGTCCCATAGGTTGTGCAGAACATTTTTAAGAGGTACAACTCTTTTACGGCCCCTGGTAAGAGAACCCCCCCCCCCGGACCTAAATTTGGTTTCAGCCCCCCTGGTTCTTCCACCTTTTGAACCAGCAGCACCTTGCCCCTGAAATATTTATCTTGGAAAACCCTTTTATTGGTTGCCATCACCTTAGCTAGGTGGGTTTCTGAATTACACGCTTTATCTATTCGCCCGCCGTATCTCATTTTTCGCAAAGATAGAGTCCCTCTTAGAACCAATCCTACTTTCTTACCAAAGGTATGTTCAGAGTATAATTTAATTCAGTCCATTGAGCTTCTGTAGTCTTCCCCAGTTATGGCAACAAGGCAGAGTATAGACTCCACCAACTGGATGTTCATAGACAATTATGTTTTTATTTACACAGGACCAAACACCTTAGAAAATCAGATCAATTGTTTGTATCCTTTGCTGACAATAAACAAGGTTCTCCGGCTTCAAAAGTGACCTTATCAAAGTTAACTGACAGACACAATCAGTTATTCTTATTATTTTCATAAAAAGAAGCTTCCAGGGAGGGCCAGAGAACACTCAAACAGGGCCTTAGCTACCTCTATGGCCTTCCAAGCCAAATTGCCCTTAGATTCAATCAAGCAACATGGGCAAATCCCTCATACCTTTATCACTCATTACAAAGTGGATGTGGTCTCCTGGAAGAGGACATCCTTTGGTTCCACAGTCCTGAAGAGTTTGTTCCAGTGAGCCACCCAAGAACCAGGTAGGAATTTCTTCATTGGTTACACTGGCTGAGTTTCCTGTTGATATACCAGGTTAGTTAACCATGCCTTGTGTTTCCTCTTTTCTTCTTAATCTTAAATTTGTAAGATCTTAGTAAAATTTGCATTTACTATGTTTTTTTGTCTAGTGTGGGCTATTGCAAACGAGATCTGGGTAGCTATCGCTAGGCATGTTGGGATAGGGGTTAGCCTCGAGCCAGTATAAGCTCTCGAGTTTTAGTAAATCGGCCGAGTTGGAGCCGAGGATCGGCTCTGAACCCAAGCAGCAAGAAGGAAGGCGAGATGAAGGACAACAAACATGGAACGTTATGGTAGGTACATAACTTCTTTTTTTGGGAGTGTCATGAGTTGGCAGATTGTAAAGATTCCCTACACAGTACCCTGTCAAAAATATTGAGTGAGAAATTAGTATAACTAAGGAAACAATTCTTTTGAGCTGGGGTACAGTATCTGAATTGGCTAGACATTGTATGGCCTCATTAAGTTTAATTCTGATGGTTGCTAAAAGCAGTTACTAGAAAATAGAAATCAAAGTCTAAACCAGCTGTGTTGGGCTGATGACAGTTATTAAAAAGAACAGATGTGTGATGTATGCAAGTGGAAATAGGTTAATATGGTTTGTTTACTTTCATGTTAATGTATGCTTGCCTTAAGTGATTAATAAAGGTATTAAAAAAGAGAGGAAGAAAATGAGGTTCAGCAATGAATAGCTGAGAATAGGATAGTAAATAAAAAGGTGATGTACAGTGGATATAAAAAGTTTACACACCCCTGTTAAAACGCCAGGTTTTTGTGATATAAAAAAGAGACTACAATAAATAATTTCAAAACTTTTCCCACCTTTAATATGACCTATAACCTGTACAATTCAGTTGAAAAAGAAACATATCTGTTGGGGGAAAAATATAAAAAATGTACAATAAGCTGTTTGCATAAGTGTGCACACCCTTAAACTAATACTTTGTTGAAGCACTTTTTGATTTAATTACAACATTCAGTCTTCTTGGGTAGGAGTCTATCACCATGGCACATCTTGGCTTAGCAATATTTGTCCACTCTTGCTTGCAAAAGTGCTCCAAATCTGTCAGATTGCGAGGGCATCTCTTGTGTGTACAGCCCTCTTCAGGTCACCCCACAGATTTTTTATTGGATTTAGGTATGGGCTGTGGCTCGGCCATTCCAAAACTTTAATTTTCTTCTGGTGAAGCCCTTCTTTTGTTGCTTTGGATGTATGCTTGGGGTCATTGTCGTGCTGAAAGGTGAAATTCCTCTTCATCTTTCTAGCAGATGCTTAAAGGTTTTGGGCCAAAAGTGACTTGTATTTGGAACTGTTCATAATTCCTCCCACCTTGACTAAAGCCCCGGTTCCAGCTGAAGAAAAGCAACCCCAAAGTATGATACTGCCACCATCATGCTTCACCATGGGGATGGTGTTCTTTTGGTGATGCAAAGTGTTTTTGTGACAAACGTACTTTTTGGAATTGTGGTCAAAAAGTTCAATCTTGGTCTCATCAGACCATAACACATTTTTCCACATGCTTTTGGGAGACGTCATGTATTGTTTTGCAAATTTTAGCTAGGCCTGAGTGTTTTTCTGTGTAAGAAAAGGCTTCCATCTTGCAACACTACCCCATTGTCCAGACATATGGAGAATCCAGGAGATTGTTGTCACATGTAGTACACAACCAGTACTTGCCAGGAATTCCTGCAGCTCCTTCCGTGTTGCTGTAGGTCTCTTGGCAGCCTCCCTGACAAGTTTTTGTCTTGTCTTTTCACCAATTTTGGAGGAACGTCCAGTTCTTTGCAACGTCACTGTTGTCCCATATTTTCTCCACTTTTTGATGACTGTCTTCGCTATGTTGTATGGTGTATCCAATGCTGTGGAAATTTTTTTGTACCCTTCTCCTGACTGATACCTTTCAAAAATGAGATCCCTTTGATGCTTTGTAAGCTCTCTGCGAACCATGGCTTTTGCTGTAGCAGGCAACTGGGTAAATGTCAGGAAAATCCTACTAGGACAGCTGAACTTTATTTGGGTTTAATCAGAGTCTCTTTAATTGATGGCAGGTGTGTACCCAAGAAGACTGAATGCTGTAATTAAATCAAAAGGTGCTTCAACAAATATTAGTTTAAGGGTGTGCACACTTATGCAACCAGCTTATTGTATGTTTTTTTATTTTTTCCCCTAACAGATTTGTTTGTTTTTCAATTGAATTGTACAGGTTATAGGTCACGTTAAAGGTGGGAAAAGTTTTGAAATGATTTGTTGTGGTCTCATTTTTTTTTATCTTACAAAAACCTGGCATTTTAACAGGGGTGTGTAAACTTTTTATATCCACTGTATGATCAATTTGCAGGGAAGTCTGCAGGAAAAGATGGCACTCCTATGGAACCTTGAAGGCTAGAATTGAAAAGAGTGGTAAAGATCTGCAAGATAGGGAGCTTATGACATCTTAGAAGCATCTTAGAAGAGAGCTGTGGTGGCTGTATTACTCAGAGGGTAAAGACCCATCAGACCCAGGTTTATATATACCCATTTCAATTTTAAACCAGGATTATAAAGTCAAAAAACAACAAAACAAGATAAAGGAAAGACACTTAAACAAAAAAACAGTATCCAAATAAAGTGACAGGCCAACAAGGTTTTGTTATTTTCCAAGTTGAGTGGGAACCGGGCTTGACTGGATGGCCTCCTTCAGTTTCAGAGCAAGGCTCCTTGGCCACAGGCTCGATGACTGACTCTAGGCCTTCAGCATCTCACACAATTTCCAAGTCTCCTCCTCTGAAGAGGAAACAATAAGTAGGCGTTTGTCTATCCCACTGGAAGACCAGCCAGACTGGCAAACTTTCTCCCAGTCCTTGGTTCAGGCCTTTATGGCCCTCAGGCCCACAGCCCCACATACTCCTTTTCTGCCAACCCTCAGCCTCGCCTCTGCCAGTCCCCCCCCCCCCATTCCTCAGACTTAGGAGGAAGACTCTTCTTCCTACTCTGATGATGAATCGCTCACTTACACTTCTCAGCTGGCCTCTCCCCTGGAGTACAGGTCTCCAGATGAAGACTCTTTGGAAGGAGACTCCCCAACTGAAGATATCACCTTTGGGGGGACTGTCTCCAAAATGACAGAATACTTTGTGGGATGGCACACGAATGACTGAGGTACAAAAAAGGTGTTTTGAGCTTCTCCAAATGGAGTCTTTCTCTCCCTCTGCTAGTCCCCCTGTAATTCCAGCTTACCTGGATGCCTTTGCTTCTGCTTCCAGGACCCAGAATCCCACCCTCCAGCCCCTAAAAGGCCAGATAAGTTCTATAAAGTCCCTGATGATCAAAAGTACCTCATCAAGCCACCCATGGCAGACCCTGCTGTCACTGCAGTGGCACCAGACAAGCAATCCAGGCAGATTCCTTCATCTTCCCTCCTGCCATCAGACAAAAGACAGTAAAGTGATGGACAGAATGGGAAAAAGCTACACTTCCTCCACCCTGGCCTTTAGGGCCATTAATTAGCAGTCAGGCTCAGTAAAGTATGCTCTAGATCTGGTCTCCCAGGCAATTACATTGCCCTCTTCCATGCCGGACTCCTCTACAAAGCCCCAGGTTGCTTCTAAGCTTTCCTTACCAGCACAGGTAACCAGGCGTTCTATAAAATGCAGCTGCAATCCTGCAGAAGCCTCAGCAAGATCAGCCGCTTCTATTCTGTATTACGTAGGTACTCCTGACTCAGACTTCAACCCCTCCCTGATGACTTCAAGAATAAGATTGTGGATGTTCCCCTGGACAATAAGTTCCTCTTTGGCAAGTAGTCTGCTGAAATTTTCAAAAGTATGCAGGAAAAAAGCAAGGAACTGCAGAACCTGAAGCATTTATTGGTTTCCCCAGTTTTAAAATTCTACAGGAACTACCCTGCCAAATCCAGCTTTGTTAGGAGGGCACCTGCTCCTTCCACTTCTTCCTCAAAACACAGGAAAGGGGCTAGAAAACCCTTGTCCCCTAGAACTACTTCCTCCCATTCTAATCCCAGGAAGTCCTTGCCAGACAGACCGAACAATGAGTGACTGCATACATCCCTTCCACCTTCTCCCCCTCTCTACCCACCTCTATCATTGTCTCCCCTATGGCAACATATTACCTCAGACCAATGGGTCTTATCAGTAGTGGAAAAAGGGTACTTTATGACCTGGCAGGAAAAACCTGTACCAAAAGGCATACCACTCCCTCCAGAAAATCAAATCCACCTGATACCCCAGATCAGCCAGGATTTACTATCACAGGGCACCATAGAGAAGGTTCCAGCAGGGCAAGAGGGTCAAGGGTTTTACTCCAGGCTCTTCCTGGTCCCAATAAAAGGAGGGTACTTGGAGGCCTATACTGGACCTGTCCCTGTTAAACCCCTTCCTGCATATGCCTTCTTTCCGCATACTATCCCTTGAAACCCTTCTTCCACTGTTGACACCAGGTGCCTTCATGGCCACTTTGGACTTGGAGGCATACCTCTGTATCCCCATCCACTCAGACTTCAGGAGATTTTTGCTTTTTGCTGTGCCATCCTCGCACTATCAATGTACTACCTTGTTTGTTGGTTTGTTTACAGCACCAAGGGTCTTAAAGTATATAGCTCCAGCAGTAGCCTACTGCCAAATAAAGGGCATACAGATTTACCCTTACCTGTACAACCTTTTCATCCTAGCAGAAGAGCCAAGTACTCTTCAGGTTCACCTGCAGTTCACAATGTCTCTACTAAGAAGTCTGTGGTTTACTCTCAACCTACTGAAGTCCTCTGTCACTCCATCCCAAGACCAGATCTTCTTGCGCTGCAGAATAAGGACAGATTTGATGAAGGCCTTCGTCCCACAAGACGAGGTCACATCTCTGACCAGTTTCTTCCATGACTTTCTTCTAATCACTCACATCTCTGCCAGGGAATTTTTCCATCTTTTGGGCTTCATGGCAGCTACTCTTCCTATGCTACCCCTTGATAGGTTGCACATGAAGTTTCAGTGGTACTTGAAAAATGTCTGGTCCCAGCACAATCACCCCCTGGATTTTTAGGTGCCCTTCCTGCCCTGCCTGAAGAAAGATTTGGGGTGGTGGAGCCAGCAAATAGGCCAGAACCCAGGCCTCCCTCTACAGCCCACCAAGCCAGTCCAGTTCATGCACACACATGCCTCAGATCAAGGATGGGAGGCCACTATGAATGGTGTCAAGGTGCAGGTTCAGTGGGAGCCCTCCCACCTGAAAAAACATATCAATGTGAGGAAAATGACTGTTCTCCTTCTAGCTCTAAAGACCTTCCTCCCACTCTTACAACCTGGTCCCCTTCAATTTTTCACAGACAACACCACAGTGATGTTACATCAACAACCGGGGGGGGGGGGGGGGCAGATCCTACTTACTCTGCAGGCTGTCTACATCCCATCACAAGACAATTATCAGGCAGATGCCCTCAGCAGATCATTCTCTCAACATCACAAATGGATGTTACACAGGGATGTTTTCTTAGACATTGTTTATCAGTGGGGCACCGCACAGATAAATCCGTTTGCCTCCCCTCAGAACAAACTACTAGAGCTTCTATCTCTTGCCAAGGGTAATCACCACAAGTTGCCTCACAAGGTGAACCTTATCGCACATCAGAAGGGATCCCTCATCCATCCTCATCTGAAAACCCTCAGCTTAACCCTGTGGATGATACATTTCTGATCCCTTTCAGAAGCCTTTTTCTGTGGACATGCTGTCTGTTCTGCAGGAGGCCAGAAACACTATTACCAGGAGAGCCTACTTATTATCAGAATGGAAAAGGTTCTCCAGCTGGTGTCTTCAAAGGCAACTAAACCCCTTCCAAGCGGATGTTCTAGCCTGCATATGTGAGCTCCTAAAATCAGAACTTTCATACCTTTCAGTGAACGTCCATTTGTCAGCCATTTCAGCCTGCTTACCCATTGATCCACCCCTTTTATCGAGATTAGCAGTGAAACTTTTTCTTAAGGGGGTTCTCCACATCAGACAACCAAAACCTATTCTTCCTGTCTGGGACCTGAATTTGTTTTGGAGAAACTTACCACTGCCCTTTTTGAACCTGCAGCTTCTGCCACTTTAAAGATGTGTACCTGGAAGACTATCTTGTTACTAGCCCTCACTTCAGCTACAAGTCTGTGAGCTGCAAGCACTAATGGCTACTCCACCCTATGCTATCTTTCACAGGGACAGGGTTTCTCTTTGTACTAACCCCTCATTCATGCCCAAAGTGGTCAACGAACTGTCCCTCAACCAATCTATCCATTTTCCCACCTTCTTCCCCTCAGCACAGAATGACAGTGAGAGAGTGCTCCATTCCCTTGATGTTCACAGGCAACTGAAGTTTTATCTGGATAAGATCAAGGACATTAGGAAGTCCAACCAACTCTTTGTATCATTTCACCCCAGGGCCCCTGGGGAAAGCTGTATCCAAACAGACAATATCCTCCTGGATATGCAAAACTATAAACTTCTGTTACTCCTTCCATGGCAGAGAGTTACCCTACACTTTTAAAGCACATTCCACTAGTGCAATGGCCTCTTCAGGGGCCTTTCTCAAAGGCCTGGATATGGCCACTATCTTAGAGGCAGCCACATGGTCTTCTGTACACACTTTCATCAAGCACTATAAATTGGATAACATCTTCAGAGCTAGGGCAAGATTTGCAAAGGCCATCCTCCACAAATTCCTGGACACTGCCACCTTTTCATCCACCATTTGCTCTGCTTGAGCTTTGGTACTCTCCCACATGTGAGAATACTGCAATATGAGAATAGAAGGACATAGATTAGTTGTGTAAAATCTTACCATAACCATAGATGTCCTTCTGTTCCATGTTGCAGTATTCCTTCCCTCCCTCCCATCCCTTAAAGGACATTTTCCCTGTCTGGATGGTATCCTTCCTGTATTCTTAGACTATTGTCCGACTGGGCAGTCAGTTCTGTGGTCTGTGCATGCGGACATCACATTTATGGTCCACGGTTTATGGCCTTGTGTGTGACATCCCACACAGTTGACAGCAACCAGGCTTAAGCTTTGGTAGAGGAGCTGGACTTTCAGGTCGCCTGAGGCGGAGGATCCCACATGTGAGAATACTGCAACATGGAAGAGAAGGACATCTATGGTTATGGTAAGATTTTACACAACTAATCTGTTGGTTGATCTTGATGCAAAGTAAGCTGGGATTTCATAAGTATGGTAATGGCAGCATTTGCATTCCCTGATACAATATTAAGGTTAATTAGGAGAATATATAAAGGATCAAAGACAAGAATAAAAGTCAGAGGTTTCCTGTCTGAGAAGTTGTGTTTAAACAAAGGAACTAGGCAGAAGTGTCCTATTTTCCCTTTATTTGCTTTATATTTAGAGTCACTGGCAAATAAAATAAGCGACTCAGAAATTCAAGGACATAATTGGTATGGTAATAAAGTAAAGTTGGCTATTTACAGATAATATTTTGTGCTTGATAAATCCAGGAAAGGACATCTTGGTGTTGTGGAACATTTTGAGACAGTTTCATGTCATTTTGGGGTATAAAATTAATGAAAATAAAACAAAAACTATAGCCATAAATTATGTACCCACACATGACTTGTTTTATCAGTACCCATATTTATGGGGACATAAGGTGAAATATTTGGAAGTATGGATAAAAAAGGCAGCTAAGGATATGTGGGATGATATTAAACAAAAGAATACAGAACTGAGAAACTGTAAGCTTTTGTTTATGGATAGTAAGATACAAGCAGTGAAAATGTCAGGTATATTATTATCAACCAGAGGAAAAGTTGTGGAAATTAGAGTTGAAGGAATTTATCTCTGAGGGGAAAATGGCAAGAGTTGAGTGGGATAAGTTCATCCTCCCAACATAAAGTTGCAGAAAAATGTCCAAACGACAAAGGCCAGTAATATATCCTTTAATAAAAGCACAAAACCTCTCTAGTTTTTTCTCTCATTTGGTGGTTTTGGATAAAGTTGCAGAAAGTATTCTAAAAACCTAGCCTACAAATGAATAGAGAGAGGAGATTTTGCCAATAGGGATGGCTGCAAGTAGGGATACAGAAAATAGACTGGAATTTATTGGAGAAAACTAGCAAAGGTACCGAGGAATTGTGAGCAAATAACTAGACAGGGAAAGGTAATAGAGTAGGATGAGGCGAAGAAGAAGTTTGGACTACATGTTACATGCTGCATTCCCTGTCCGGGATTGCTATTGAGAATATAGGCAAAGAAAGGGATAGGAGAGTTCTAAGTGAATACCTGCTCTGGTAGAGTTTGTAATTAAATCTAGAACATAAGCTGCTGTTAAAAATAGTCCTGGGTTCATATCCAGTGGTGTGTAGCACTAATTTTCAGTATCAGCCACATAATGCTCACATTTCCTCTCTCCCCAGGAACAAAAGGTATATGGGTGAGGTAGCCCATATTATGAGCAGATACTGTTTAGATTTCACAGAATTTTTAAATCAATAACAAGAAAGTGTTCAGCATTGCTGATTCATAAATAAATATGTTTATTTGCAGTATGGCTGTATTCCTTGCATGTCTGTACTAAGTTGCTGTAATCAATTATTACATTACTTCCAGATGTCCCCTGCAGTCACAGCTATTGGGTTCTATCCCCATGCCTTCCAACTAAGCCATGACGGCTGTCTAGTTTATGTACTGTACACAAACATGCATCTTTTTTTTCAAAACAAGTTTATTGTTTTAACATATAAGAGAAATATCATAACAATTTTATACAAATAATTAAAAATAGGTATTATTATAATATTCAACAAAACAACTAAAGTATTTACAAAGACATCCACTACAATCAGATCAATTAATTAAACTAAAATACTGTGCTATTGAAATTAGAATTTTTTTAACAAATTTTAAGTGTCACAATTTCTCGTAATGTAATTAAAACTGCCTAATCTGTCTGTCACAGGATTAGCAGAGAAAGACTACCTGGAATTCAATGCATTACCAAATCTGCTTACAGACCATCTTTGTAGTTATGTAAGTCATTATATGAAACTGTTCTCTGTAGTTGTGTACCTGCATTTGTCATTGCTTGGCCCATGCTAACATCTTAAGAGGTATGTATGTGCTACATCAGCTGTAGGAGAATTGTAGTTACTTTACCAAATCTGACATGACACACCTGTATGTGCTACATCAGCTATAGGAGAATTGTAGTTACTCTACCAAATCTGACATGACACACCTGTAAGTGCTACATCAGCTATAGGAGAATTGTAGTCACTTTACCAAAACTGACATGACACACCTGTAGAGTATTTATTATCAGTGTTTTCAGGGATATAATCTGCAATGCCACTAATGGAATGTTTTTCTCTCTCCCCACTTATCTTCATTTATTTATTATTATGCTTTAATATTAACATATGTTGTTAAACTTAACTATATTTTTGTAAAATGTGATGCAATATTTGTGTATGATTCACTATTAGCATACTATTTTGTTGCCCCTATGGCTTACCTCTTACTGGCATGCTGTTACCATACTGACTGTTTGCTGTTGTGTTACGCATACTGTACATTAATATGTATTTGTATGGATTAAAATGATGTTCCATTCTGTTAATACTAACAATGGTTTGGTTATTACTAACCTTAATCTGTTGCTATACCTCTGTCACACCATAGCACGTCAAGGTAGGCCTGATGTTAATCATGTTTCACTGTTGCAGTCATTACTCTTGGGTTATCCAGCTGGCAGGCTACCCTCAGTCGGCCAGAATTCCAAAGTCTAGGTCCGGCGTCGGTTGCTGTCGCCTCTTCCCTGACGTCAGTGCGCCAGGGGTATAAAAGATGCAGCCGACGCCATTTTCTTCAGTCTTTCTTGCCGCGCGGTGCCCGAAGCAAAAGCAGTTCGCAAGTGCCGGTCGGCCGACTCCTGAGATTTTCAAATCTGAATTTCAGAACCGAAGTCTTCATTAAAGCTAAGTACCCTGTTGGGGAAACTTTTTTCTTGCTCCAGACCAATGTCAGAAAATGTTAATTGTATTTCTTGTGGGAAGCAAATACCTCATAAGGATTTTCACTCTTACTGTATTCCTTGCCTAGGCCCTGACCACAACGTTGCTAGCTGTCGGTTTTGTGCTAGATTTAACCAACGCACTATCAAGCATCGGTTCGATTTTGCATTTCATTACTTTGGCCGAAGATTTAATTATATAATGCTGTCGGAACAGCTGACAACCGGAGTTTACAAAAAACGCAAGGACAAGGATAGGCATCCGAGGTCCAAAACCGACGAAGCCTCTACTAGACCAGTCGCCGGTTCTCAGTGAGGCGCTTTCGCAGCCCCTGGCACCCGCTACCGACTCCCACGTGGAGCTGACTGGGCCTCTGGATACTCAAGGTATTGGACACTCTGAGATCATTCCCTCAGATGGGTCCGGAGCCGCTGAGCAGGCATCGGCTTCTGAGGGTGTCTTCAGACCTACACAACTATATATTAAGCCATCTTCAGCTTCAAAGACAAAGACTAAAGCAGCTCTAACAAGTACAGCATTCTCCTACTCAGACTTCCATGCCTAAAAAAACAGATGCTCAAAATGGCCGAAGACCTAATTACTTTGATCAGGGGTTCCCATCCCCCTCCTGATAAGAGGCCTAGGCAAGAGACAGAGTATGATTCTTCTGATAAGGTATCTATTTCCTCAAATTCTTCTTCTGAGCAGGATTACTCCATGCTTCCCTATGAGGATTCTGATGCTGCAGAATCCATTCCTTTAGCCTCTCCTCCTGAGGATTATTCTTTTGGGAAAACCCTGCATACTATGAGGGAGCATTTCCACTGGGAGAGTCAAGATTACTCTGAATCTAAGAAAAGGCTCAGAGACATTCTGCTACTTCCTCAGCACAGACCCCTTGCTATTCCACCTGTTCTAGACATTGAGTCCAACCTGTCCCCTGACTCTACCCCCTGCACCTGCTAAGCCAGACAGATACTACAGGGTCCCAGATTCTCATAAATTCCTATATAAAAACACCGCTGCTGACCCAGAAACTATATCTCAGGGTCCCAAGGGGGTTAAAGCTTCCATTGCAAAAAGCCCTGTCCCCTCTGATAGGGATTCTAGGGCTCTAGACAGATGGAAAAAAGTCTACACCTCTGCCACCCTGGCTGTAAGGGCTTTAAATTGTCAGTTTCATATGCTTAAATATGTTGACAAATACTGAATGCTCAGAGAACAAGGAATTGCAGGATTTATTGCATGCAATTGAACAAGTGGGAAAGCATACTTTGCAGTGTGGTTATGATTCACTGGAGGCCTCTTGCAGGGCCACTGTTACAGGTTCTGTTATTAGAAGGCATGCTTGGTTAAAGGAACAGAATCTACCTGATCATGTTAAAGCAAAATTATTAGATGCACCATTGCAACATCATACTTTGGTACTAAAGCAGAAGAGGTGTTGAAAAAAATGGAGGATAAAGCAAAATCCATGCAGACAGTCAAGGATTTCTTACAGGTACAGCCACCCAGGTTTAGCAGGAACTGGCCTTCTAAAAATTGGTCCTTTCCAGTGTCAGACAAACCACAAAGAGGCAGATACAGGTGTCCCAGAGGCAGATCTCAGCCCCAAGGCAAGCAAAAGCAACTGACTACTTACTTCAAGAAATTGGCAATAAAAACCCACTTTATCTGCAAGGAAAATCCTGCAGGCCTTGGGTTTCATGGCATCCTGCATTCTACTAATTCCATATGCCAGACTGCATATGAAGAAACTACAATGGTATCTGAAAAGTGTTTGGACTCAGCATTGCCACAGCCTGGAGACAGTAATTGCACTCATTCCCTGCCTACAACAGGAGTTTCGATGGTGGACAGAAGCCTGCCACCACAGCAAGGGTCTGCCATGCAGTTTACCCACAGCCAGACAGACACAGACAACAGATGCATCATATTATGCCTGGGGGACCCATATGGCAGGAAAATGCATTCAGGGCACATGGCCTGCAAGCCAGATGCATCTTCACATCAATCAAAAAGAGATGCTAGCTGTTCAAAATGCCCTGACAGCCTTCATAGGTTCATACTAGGTTATCTGCCCTAGGGCATTTATAAGCCTAGCCAGAGTGTGTTTGGCTTTTGCCACCCATTTTAAATTAATTTTGCTATGCCCTTTTTCGAGGTTAGTATACTGTGCCTCTGTCTAACAGTGACACAGAAGTGATACCCGGGGTAAACCTACGATCTCCCATCCACTCATCAAGATTCCTCTTGAAGAGAGTCAATGAGGGACTCTGCCTAACCTGGACTGGGATTTTATTCCAGAGTGAAGGGAGCCTCTGGGTTATGAATCTGTCCCTCCAGCATGTCCTATTTATTTCAGTGCTGAGGTTCAAGTCTCTCGAGCGCGTAGCTCGATGGGATTTGGATTTTCTGAGGTGCAGCATGTCCATTAATTCTGGGTTGGACATGGCTTTCTACGTCAGGCACAGATCGCCTCTGAGCAGGCGGTATGCCACTGAGTAGAGCTGGAGTTTCTTTAACCGGGCAGCATATGGTATATGTTTGAGCCCTTTGATCCTCTTGGTGAGGTACTTTTGGGGTCTTTCCAGTTGCTGCAGGTGTCTGGTAAGGTACATCCCAAATGCAGCATTGTATTCAATTATGGGCCTGATGAGGGATGAGTAAAGAGGCACGATGACCTCCCCTGATCTAGATGTGAATCCCTTCATGATTAGGTGGGCTATATAAAATGTTTTTCTAGCCACTTTGGCCACGTGGTTGTCAAATGAGAGATTGCTATCAACTTGGGTCCCCAGGTCCCTAATTACTTCTTCTGTACTGAATGGATTACCACCTATGTGGTAATTTGTGGGCACTTTGTTTTTGCCAAAGGGGATGACTATACACTTTTTGGCGTTTAGCTTGAAGCCATGGCTCTGGCACCAGTTGTTTGTTTCTATGAGGCCCTTTTGGAGGATGCTTGTGTTGGCTGGAGAGTCGATTATGGCACCCAGTTTGCAGTCTTCTGCGAACTTGGTCAGCCACAGTCCTTCTGTGTTGGCCTGTACCTCCGAGAAATATATACCGAACAAGAGAGGTCCCAGGACTGAGCCTTGTGGGACGCCACTTGTAACTGGTTTGGAGTCTGACATGGCTCCAGCAATTCTAACCATGTGGGTTCTGTCCTTGAGCCAGTTTGCAACCCATCTAGTGACATAGGGGTTTATATTTAAGCTGGTGAGCTTATCTATAATGCCCGAGTGGGGTATTGTATCGAAGGCTTTTGCGAGGTCCAAGTAGGCTGTGTGAACCACCTTCCCCTCGTCAATGGCCTTGGTGACTGTTTCAAAGAAATCAACCAGGTTTAAGAGGCAGGATTTGCCCTTAAAGCCGAACTGGGTAGGATCTAGTGTCTGTAGGTCCCCAATATCTTTATTTATGAGGTCCATGGTGATCCTTTCCATAGCTTTGCAGACCAAGCTAGTCAGGCTTATGGGACGATAGTTTCCAGGATGCGTTGAGGCACCACCTTTGTGGAGGGGGACCACTGTTGCTGTACGCCACTCTTTGGGTACATATCCTGTAGTAAGGCTGAGATTGAACAGTAGTTTTATGTTTGGGTTTAGCTCTTCTTGGAGTTCATGTAGGACGCAGCCCGGGACACCGTCTGGTCCCATTGATGCTGTGTTTTTTGCTTTGGAGAGGGCAGCTCTTACCTGAGCATCTGAGATGTCAGGGGGGCAGCACTCTGCTGGGATAGATATTTGCCCTTTTGGTGGGGAGGGGGGGGTTTGTGCTGAACCTGTCAGCTAGGATGTTGGCAATGTCTGTGGGTTCGGTGTATTTTTTGTCATTTTGGACTAATTCTGAGCATATCTGGGAATTCTCGCCCAGGTTCCTAACATAACTAAAGAAAGCCTTGTGATTATCCTTAGTGTGCTGTGCAATTTTTCTCTCGAAGCTAGCCTTAGACGATTTTATGAGTGCCCGTAGTTTTTTGCTAATACTGATCAGAGATGCCTTCCCTTTTTGGGATTTTGCTCTGTCATGTAGTAGCTTCCTCCTTCTATTGTATAGTTTGTTTATGGCTGGGGTCCACCAGACAGGACGTCTGCCTTTGGAGGATTGGTTCTTGGTTTTATTTGGGATTGCATGATCCATGCATTCCTGAAGGTGTTCATAGAATGCGTTTATAAAGGATTCTGCGGTCTGGGCCGTATTTTCCACAGGCCCGGGGGCTTTGAAGGTTTCCACCTCGGTTTTGAGGAGTGTGAAATTTGCTTTAGAGAAGTTTTTCACTGTGGTTTTCAGGGCAGGGGGTGGAGTCGGGATGTGAATATCCAGTGAGATTAGTTTATGGTCTGATCTTACCAGTGAGGGATACATTTCTGTTCTGGAGCATAGAGTCCCCATGTTGGTGATGATCAGGTCCAGTATGGTTTCCCCTCTTGTGGGAGTGGTAACAAATTGTTCCATAGCATTTGAGTTTATAAATTCTAGGAACCTTTGGGCTAGGGTGTTGGAGCTAGAGTAATGCTCCCAGTCTATGTTTGGGTAGTTGAAGTCGCCCAATATAATGGTGTTTGGAGAGACCTTCATATTTTCCAATGTTTTCAGGAAGGCCGAGTGGGGTTCCTGGGTTTGGGAGGGTGGTCTGTAGCAAGCTATAAACTGGAAGGCAGTTTTACCCACTGTTAGTTGCACATGGATAGTCTCTGATGCTTCGTGCTGTGCCACCAACCTGGAGGTGTGGGTATCTTTGACGAATATTGATACTCCCCCTTCTTTTGTAGTTCGGTCCAAGTTTTGGGGCCGAAAAGCATGGTATGAGGTATAACCTGGTAGTGCTGGGGTGCTCTCGGGAGCCTTGAACCAGGTTTCTGTTACTGCACAGATATCGATGTTCTCCATGCTAAAGAGAGTTTCGAGTGCGTGCATCTTGAGGTTTAGACTTCTGGCATTGAGTAGCATTACTCTTAGTTTCTTATCCCTTGTGATACCTATGGAGGTGGGTTTGTCTTTTGAGCCTTGCCTAAAAAAGGCACTATGGGGGTAGCAAGAACCTTTGCCAATATCCAAAAGCCCAGGGGTGACAGGTGCAAGCCGTCCCTAGCGAAGCATCGTGGCTTGTCAAGCATGTCATCCCAGGCTGACAGGCATTGGATCCCCTTTGAATGACACCAATACTTAAGCCAATTGTTGAAATTGATCATCTTGTCTTCATATTGTGGCATCATTCTTGGTGACGGTAAGATGCTACTCAAGGTCAGGGTCATACCAGCCTGGGCTACATGCTCAAGCTCCTCTATGTCTCTTTTCATGTAGTCCAGGGAGGTACGTCTCAGGTCATTCACACCAGCATGGACACTGACTGAGTCATATTTGTACTTGCCTTGGAGTGACCTGAGTGCTTGTGTTATGTGGCGGATCCTAGTGCCCGACAGGCAGCTCACCGTGACCTTCTTGTTCAACCTGGTGAGCGGGACGTCAGTGTGCCTGATGATAGTCACCTATTACAAGTGTATCAGGTGTGTTGTTTAGCCTTAAGGGCTGTGACTGTTCGGCACACTGGCTTTGTGAGCTATGTGTTGCACGTGTTTTGTTTTGGGGCAGCGGTTTCTTGGGTGTCTGCTTGGAGGTCTCTGCTGCTTAGGCAGATTTTTATTTAGAGCCTCCGAGTATGTTTTTGTGTGTTCATGTGTTTGGTTTGCTGTCGTGGTAGGTCTGTGTGAGACTGGAATTGTAGTGAGTGTGTTTTCCTTCTCCTCCCGACTGGTTTTGCCAGTACTGAGTTGAGAGAGCTTAGCCTCCAGTATGGCTATATGGTTGCATCTCTCACATGTGTTGGAATTTGTTGGGAGGAGGAGAGGGTTGTCTGTGTACATGAGGCAGTTGTAACATTGCCTCAAGATTCCCAGATTCTCCAGCTGAACCAGAGAGGAGATTGACAACTGACCTTTGGACATGCTAGAATAGTATTGGGAATTCCTTTATAATTGAAATAAAGAGCCAATGGGGAACGAGGTACTCAAGGGGAGTTTGTGAGGGTGTAGTGCTTTTAATTTTTTAGTGCTGACTTATATAATTGCTTTAGTGAGCAAGTGCCAGGTAACTTAAATGCAATGTGTTACAGGTAACTTAAATGCAAAAACGACAAACAGTAACTTTCTTTCAAGTGAAACAAGGAAATAAGTACAGTAAGCAATGCAGATATCACTAGGGATCCACAGAAGCGCTGAAAAGCCGCATTTTAGGTGGAATTAGCATTTCAGGGAAATAACGAGCAAACAAACAAGCATACAAACAGGCCTGGATCTAGTCTATGCTACAGCAAACAAGGTGTACCAATTTCAGTAAGAAACAGTTCAAATATGCAGGCACTATAAGCCTTTAACCAGAAATTCCCAGCTCAGAAGGGCAGAGTCCAGCCTCTCCTCCCACAAGAGTGCAGACCACGAACCTTCTTAATGTAAAATAACTGGCCTGAAGCCCAAGTGCTTAAACCAGAATTAATACACTTTTAGAATAACAGACACTGAGCCCTCAATCAGCAGTTCCCAACTTAGAATGATGTAATCTACCTGTCCTGCCACCACAGTGCATGCCACAAACCTTCCTAATGTAAAACAACTGGTCTGAAGCCCAAGTGCTTAATCCAAAGACTTAGAATGATAGCTACACTTTAATCAAGTTACTACCAAGCAGTAATAAATACAATTGAATACTTTAAAGAATGCCTGGATTAGTGCTCAAGTTATACAAAGAAAGCTAGATTCAGCAGGCCTGGATCTAATCTATGCTACAGCAAACAAGGTGTACCAATTTCAGTAAGAAGCAGTTCAAATATGCAGGCACTATAAGTCTTTAACCAGAAATTCCCAGCTCAGAAGGGCAGAGTCCAGCCTCTCCTCCCACAAGAGTGCAGACCACGAACCCTTTTAATGTAAAATAACTGGCCTGAAGCCCAAGTGCTTAAACCAGAATTAATACACTTTTAGAATAACAGACACTGAGCCCTCAATCAGCAGTTCCCAACTTAGAAGGATGTAAGCTACCTGTTCTGCCACTACAGTGCAGACCACAAACCTTCTTAATGTAAAACAACTGGTCTGAAGCCCAAGTGCTTAATCCAAAAGACTTAGATTGATAGCTACACTTTAATCAAGTTACTACCAAGCAGTAATAAAGGACCTGCTTCATCCAGGACAGTTACTGATAAAGACAGACAACACTACGGTCGTGTGGTACATAAACTAGCAGGGAGGTACACATTCCTACCCCCTCTGCAGACAAGCAATGACCTTATGGGACACAGCATTGTCTTATCAAGTTCACCTGCAAGCACAATTCCTGCCAGGAAAAACAAATACTCTGGCAGACTATCTATGCAGAAACCTCATGGATCCCCACGAATGGAAACTGGATCCACAAGTCTTCAGCATGATAATAAGGAAATGGGGATGCCCAGACATAGATCTATTTGCCTCCCCTCACAACTGTCAATTGCAGAGATTTTGCACAAGGATTTATCACAAGCAAGTATGGAAAGTGGACGCCCTATCATTCAGCTGGAAAAATCTAACAGCATATGCTTTTCCCCCACTGCCTCTCCTTCCCAGAGTACTCCTAAAGGTCAGACAAGAGAAGCCAAAAATGATACTGATTGCACCAGACTGGCCACGCCAGCACTGGTACCCAATCCTAAAGAGCTTGTCTCAAGGTCCAGCATGGATATTGCCTCAAACTTCTCACTTGCTGACCCAACAAAACAATCAGATCCTGCACAGCCAACTCAGGACCTTAAATCTGGCAGCATGGCAGATAATGTAGCCATTCAGAACACTCCTCTTTCAAAAGCTGTTATGGATGTTTTCTTGGAGGCCAGGAGGCCCAGTACCAGAAAATCTTATGCAGAGAAATGGAAAAGATTCTGTGCTTGGAACCAGGAACAAGGCAGTGACACATCTGTACCAAATATTCCTCGGATTTTACAATGCCTAACTGAAATGATGAACAAAGGCCTTTCTTTCTCATCAGTTAAGATTCATGTCTCTGCCATTTCAGCCCATTACAATACGGAACCACCTATCTTTTCTCATCCTTTAATAAGGCAGTACCTCAGAGGGGCCAAAAACATTAGGCCTCCAAGGAGAGCACCAATTCCGGCCTGGGACTTCAATTATGTTTTGGAAAAACTCACACTGCCTCCTTTCGAGCCAGCATCAACAGCAGTTATAAAATTCTTATCCTGGAAAACAGCTCTGCTCCTAGCAATAACCTCCGCAAGGCGAGTCTCGGAGATAACAAGCACTCATGGCTGTGGAACCTTTCATCATTTTTCATCCGGAAAGGGTTTCTCTGAGGACAAACCCTACATTTATGCCTAAGGTAGTGTCCGGTGTGGCCCTCACCCAAACCATTCACTTGCCTACCTTTTACCAAAATCCACAGAACAAAGGTGAGAAAATTCTGCATTCTTTGGACATACACAGGCAGTTGCGCTTCTACTTGGACAGAACTAAAGCTTTCAGAAAGACTGAGCAACTTTGTGTCATATGCTACAAGATCACAAGGAAAGGCTACCTCAAAACAGACTATTTCTAAATGGATAGGCCATTGCATCCATTTCTGCTATTTTCAACATGGCAAATCAGTGCCTAAGGGCATTAGGCCTCATTCCACCAGAGCAGCAGCCACTTCAGCAGCCTTTCTCAGAGGAGTACCAACTAAAGATATCTTAGAGGCTGCAACTTGGAGTTCAGTGCACACCTTTTCAAAGCACTACCACTTGCCTCTCTACTCTAAGTCCAGAGCAGCCTTCGCCACTGCAGTTCTGCAGGGCCTCATAGCCTCTCCTAATCCTATTTAGCCCAGCCGCCCATACTCAGCTTTGGGATTCTACCCAAGAGTAATGACTGCAACAGTGAAACACGATGAACATAGTACAGTTGTGTACCCACCATAAAATGTAGATATTCAAGTGTATTCACTGTTGCAGTCCAGGTTACCCACCCACCAACCCCATTCTCTTTGCTGGGACTTATTTGCACTTCTCTATCCTATACAACCTTTTTGCTGTATTTGCTTGTAGATGAAGGAAATGTTATTTTTGTGCATGCATTATTGGCATATTTTTCAGCATACCAATTTGGGGCACCTGACATCTGGGGCAAGAAAAACTGAAGAAAATGGCGTCGGCTGCATCTTTTATACCCCTGGCGCACTGATGTCAGGGAAGAGGCGACAGCAACCGACGCCAGACCTAGACTTTGGAATTCTGGCCGACTGAGGGTAGCCTGCCAGCAGGATAACCCAAGAGTAATGACTGCAACAGTGAATACACTCTAACATCTACATTTATGGTAGGTACACAACTGTACTTTCCGGCTGATCCCCCTACCTTGCCTCAACCGGCCATGGCAAAGAGTCCCAGCACGTCTGGGACCCAGACCGGTGGTGCCCCTTCAGCTGCCCTTGCACTACCTGCAGCTTTGGTTAGTACCACCCCATGGGACTGGGCTCGGCCTCCTTCTGGGAGTGGTGGTGGAGTGGGTGTTGTCACCTGGGATGAGCCTGGTGCACAGCATAGACTGTCTTGAATTTGACTGCTGCCTGCTCCGGATTGAGGGCATGCTGACCTATCTGGTGGTGCAGTCTCACCCCACTGCCCAGCCTCCAGCACTTCCACCCTCGGGGCAGTGAAGGAGCAGTGCCAACAGTCCCATGTGTGGGAATATGACCCTGGTGCAGACATACATCCATATAAAGCCATGCACATACTGATGGATGTAGAACATGATTGTCACAGCCTGTAGGTGTGCACATATGTCTTGCAAGTACACCTGCTGCAGCAGTAACGCAGTAGCTCAGTCTGTTAAATGCTTCATAAACAGTACGTTTTTGCTACACACAGTCCTGGGTTCAAATCCAATGGTATGTAGCGCTGCTTTTTCAGTATTGTGAAGCCAACAATTAAGAGTCATGCACTCTTTATCCACATAATGCATGTCAAATGAATTGGCTGCTTTTAACTGATGGAAGTCACAGGCCTGCAGGTAGGAACACACTTCACGTATCCCTACAGCAAATGTGTATGTGCATAAATTGTCACGTCATGCAGTAATATGCATTCACAGAGAATGTGAACTCAGATACTGTGAATGAGGGCCACTAATATTAGTATGCACCACACAATCCTTTGAGTCACAGTGCAGATTACCACAGCTGAACAACAAACTTACACATTTGAAGTCCTTGCTTGTAATGAAGACTGCCCTCATACACACTGCAAATTATTACCAGACTGTAATACATGGTCTGGCAGATGACCAGTGGACATATTCACATGTATACACACCCCATCTTGCTCCAGGATGCACCAAACATGTTGCCTAGTACTCTGTTATTGATACCATTGCCTAACCTACTTTACCTTAAACATATGCCTTCATTGGAGTGTAGAGGATACTCTCACTATGTGCCTGGCTCTACAACAAGGCTGACGCAGCTCACACAGTTACTCCTACAGATTGTTCTCCAAAGTCTTTACACTCCCTGCCTATGTCTAGTAGCTGCAGCATGTAGCGCACCCATCTCTATGTAAAGGTGTCTGCTGCAGACCTACCCCCTGAGACGATGTAGTCTCCTCACTCCAGTAATGTCCAGCACAGCATATCAGAAACGGGCCGTAATCTACATGAAGGTCTTATAGATTCTACAGTGGTTGCATGTCATTGGCTGATGATAGTGCAGATCAGCTGTGATGGCTGCAGTTAGCATTTCAGAACCACAGATTGGTTTAGAGGTAATCACCTGTTGCTGGGAAGCATGTTTAAAAGGCAAGCAGTTGGCTATGGGGAACCTTTCTGTATGAGAACTTCCTCACACAGAGCATGCCATTGTGACAACTATACTATCACCACATACCAACAGAGGAGTGCTGCACTCCATTAGGTATGTAAATGTTTGTGTACTACAGGTTGCAGATGGGTGAATAGACTTTTGGGGGGGGGATAGTGATTACAGCATTAAGCCTGTCTTAGACCTGTGATACTGACATGTCAGTGACCTCCTGCTGTCTTACACCTACACAAGACATACAAAACATCAAGGGTGCATTGTCTTTTGTCATTGTGGCATACTGGTCTCGGATTGTCCCTTTATAGTGGTTGTAATAGCACACTGCTATTCATGTGACATTGTCTGTATGACATATTATCGAGGGGGTTGCCCATGGGGGGGGGGGACACCGCAGTGGACCTGAGGGTTGGGTGTATGATGATACAGCAGTAGCTGTCATGGCACACATGGGAATACCTGATTATTGCTACCATCTCAGTTGTATTCACACACTTTGTTTGCACACTGTGGAGTATGATGTGTGAGCAAGCAGTGGTTAGTGCCAGCCATTTTGGCCATACTGTATCTGTACATAGTGTACGTCCACATATGTGATCATGTAATGTGTTCCCTTTTTGTTGTCTTTCAGGAACTATGTATCGTAGACGCCTTGCACCCTGCTGTGATGCAGATAATGAAATTATACTGCAAGTGCTAAGCCAACATCATCACCTCCTACTATCCAGGGGGAGACAAAACTGGGAACAGCGGGCTGCATTGTGGGCAGACCTTGTCCGTGATGTGATGGCATGGGCCAGCAGGGCAGATCATATGAGCAGGTTCAACACCGGGCAACCAACATGATAAATGCTGCATGAAGAAGGGCAGCAGATGTAGCCAGGGATCATGCTGTCACCAGTGGAGGGCCTGCAGTGGAACTACCACTCTCGGCCACTGAGGAATTCCTGGTATACCTAGGCACGCACACAACAGCTCCCAGGCATCCATCACACCATACATTGGGGAGGTGGGTGCCACAGTTTTCACAGCTGAGGAGCGTGCAGGTAAGATTACTGTGATCAGCACTGTAATACTGAAGCAGTCAGTGTGTCAGGCTGTAGATACTTTTATGTGAGTGTCAGGTCTTTGTTCGTTTTTGGGGGGGTTAACTTCAGTTATGCACTCGTACTCAGATTGTGACCATTACAACAATTAACCCAGTAGCTACTGTAAATGTGAGATATATGGATGGTATTACCTTGTTGTGCTACAACATGTGGTGGTGCTGACATTATACCCCACCCTCAACTTTTCCCAGGTCTGTCAAATATTGCCCAAGACCGTTTTCCCACTCCTGGTAATCATGACACTTGTTTTGTTAAGGAACAATTATATTCTAGTGTGGTTAAGGGCCAGAATAATGCCCTATGTAAACATAACTGTGTGTATACAGCATAGGATGTTTAAATTCCAGTCTGGAACAGGTACCTAAGGTGTCTAGAAGGGATAGTCACAGGAGTGTAGTTCAACAAATAGATGCACTTTGGCAGTTGCAGAGAAGACACCTGGTTTAAATGGGCAAGAAATCTAAACTGTCTTTTAAAATACAGCTAGTTTGAAGGTAAATACATTTGGCAGTGAAATGTGTATTTCCATGTATTTGTTAAGAGAGTTGTATTGGGTTTTTATGTGTTTTTTTTTTTTCCAGTATGGTGTCATACTGATTAAAAGTAAATATTATTGGTCATGTTTTACTTGATTTAATTCAAGTGATTGTTGTAAAGGTCCTGAGTTGAATTTTGTTCTGAGGAAGTCTTTTGTGGGTGAAAGTGGGGAAGAAAGTTGTTTGACCACTAATCCAGTTGTGGGTCTTCGTTATGAGTCGTGGAGACTTTTCGTACACAGCAGTGCAGATATTAATGTAATGCTTTCTTATTGCAGGTGACTGGAGGTTGGTGTCTGTCCCCTACACACCCTGATGTCAGTGTCTCTTCAGACTCTGATGATGATGGTGGCCACAGTGAGGCTCAGGTGTGGGTGTCGGGGGGCTAATCTGTCCCAGAGGTAGACATCCCTCTTCTGCCTCCATTGCCCCCTTGTCACCATACACGGTCTCTATGCCCACACATACCCTGTCCCCGGAGGCCACCGATATTGGACAGTCAGAGGGTGGGGACATTGAACAGGAAATTGTGGTAACTATGGCTCCAGTAAGCGTAGACACTGGCTGTAGCCAGAGAGCTGGTGAGGTCTCACACAGGTGGATTGACAGAGGGTGCTTGTAGGATCCCTGCTCTCTGTCCACCACCTGTTGCAGGTGTCACATCACGGGTCATTCAGAGCATGTTTCAGTCATCATCGTGGCCTGATGAAGATTCGTTGAAAGCGCTAGCCCTGTGTTTTAATTATTCTAATAAACGTGGTTTCTACTGGACGCTTGGATCTATTTTTACATGCTGGCTGCGTGTTTTTTCTACAAGCTATTGCCCAATGGATGAGTAGGTTCGAATGAACACTCTATGGTGATTTTGACTCTTGTTTATTGGATTAAGAGTTCGCAAAGTAAAGCAGTTTATAGTTTACAGCTTCGTTTCTCTTTGTGGAACATTTGGTTACCTTCTGTGACTGACTTGAACTGAACAAAGCAAGTATACTTCCCACTATTTAAGCCTGTTTTTTTGTTGTACTTTGACATCTTTGACTGCCTCCACTGTATTGGAGACACCCTAGATCAGTTCACTGATCATGGGAGGTTACTAGGCTATTGGCCTTGTGGCCGTTATAAGCCTAGCCATGAGTTTATCCCATGTTTAGACAAGTCAGCACCCAGAGCCCCTGTCCAGCAGGGACACAGGTGGAATCCCAGGAATGTGTATTCTGTTTCCCATCCAGTTATCCAGGTTGCGCTTAAAAATAGGATAATGAGGTACTCTGCTTGATGTGGAGAGGGAGTCTATTCCACAGATGGGGGAGTCTCTGGGACACAAGTCTGTCCCGCCAACAAATCCTATTGATATCACAGACCAGGTTGAGGTCACGCGTATGGGTTGCTCGAGTGGAGCTTGACATGCAGATATGCATCAGTCCCATCAAGACGGGGTCTGAGATTGCTTTGTATGCCAGAGGTCATCGCTGAGGAGTCTGTATGAAATGGAGTAGAGGGACAGGGCTTTTAGCCTATCTGTGTAGGGTGGGTGTTTGAGGCCCTGGATTCTCCTGGTGAGGACCCTCTGTGTTCTCTCCAGCTGCTGCATGTGCTTTGTGAGGTACATGCCGAAAGGAGCATTGTACTCTGTAATCAGCCTTATAAGGGATTAATACAGGGACCTATTACCTCTTTCTTCCTGGATGAGATACACTTACTTATGAGGTGGGCCATGTAGAAAGCTTTCCGTACAAAGGAAGCAACATGGTGGTCAAAAGTCAGGTTTCTATCAACCAGGGTGCCCAAATCCCTCACTACTGATTCTGTACTTAGGACATTGTTATTAATGTGATAATATGTGGGGGAAGTCACTCTCCCCAAAGGGGATGATGCATTTTTTGGCATTCGGCTTGAGGCCATGTTTGTGGCACCAGTCATTTGTTTGGGTGAGACCCTCTTGAAGGATGTTCACATCACTTGGGGAATTGATGACTGCGCCCAGCTTGCAGTCATCTGCAAACTTGGTCAGCCATAGCCCACTGGTTTTGGCCTGCACCTCAGAGAAGTATATCCTGAATAACAGAGGCCCCAAGACCAATCTCTGGGGTACGCTGCTCATTATCTACTGCTTGAGGTGGCTTCCCCTATTTTGCTTAGGTGGGTTCTATCATAGAGCCAGTTTGCTACCCATCTGATAACATATGGATTGATGCCTAGTTGAGAGAGTTTATCTACTATTCCCGAGTGGGGAATAGTGTCAAAGGCTTTGGGCCAGGTCAAGGTAGGAGGTGTTCACCATCTTCCCCTCATCCATGGCTTTGGTGACTGTCTCAAAGAAGTCGACCAGATTTAATAGACATGACCTCCCCTTGACAAAGCCAAACTCAGTGGTGTCAAGTGTTTGGAGGTTGCCAATATCCCTGTTAATGAGGTCCATGATAATCCGTTGCATGGCCTTGCTGATCAGGCTAGTTAGGCTGATGGGTTTATAATTTCCCAGATCAGTGGATGCTCCACCTTTGTGTAAAGGGATGACAATGGCTGTCCTGCACTTGGCTGAGACAAAGCCAGTACTCAGGCTTTGGTTGAATAGGGTGCCTAATGGTGCTGCAAGTTCATGCCTGAATTCAAGTAGGATGCAGCATGGGATGTTATCGGGTCCCATGGAGGTTGTATTTTGTGCCCTTGAGAGAGCAGTGATGACCTGTTCCCTAGAGATAAGGGGTGGGCTGGTACTGGAGATGTCCTGATTTACTAATGGGGGGACAGAGGGGAGAAGTTTTCGTTGAATCTGTTAGCCAGTAGATTGGCTACATCTACAGCATTTGTGTATGTGGTGTCCTTATCCACTAGTTCACAAGAGATGTAGGTGCTTCCTTTGATTTTGCTGACAGACTGTATGTGAAGAAGGCCTTATGATTGCCTCTAGTAGATGTGGCCAATTTGGACTTGAATTTGGCTTTAGAGGATTTCACTAGTGCTCTTATTTGCTTGTTCAGGCTAAGGTGAGATTGCTTCCAATTGGGCACCTGCTCCTTCTTGGTCCTGGACAGCATTTTTTTTCCTTTTGTTACATAGTTTTATTGCAAAGGTCCACCAGACAGGGTTACTCTTCCTTGCGGAGGATGATTTTGTCCTGTCAGGTATTCCTAATTCCATACATCTATATAAATGCTTGTATAGTACTTTGGTGTAGATTTGGACATTGGTACCAATTCCTACAGTGGGGGAAGGGGTTGTGAAGCTATTTATACCATCCCTCAGGAGGTTGTAATCAGCTTTGGAGAAGTTTTCTTGATTGACCCTAGCTGGGGGGGGGGGGGGGGGTCAGGGGAGATGGTGACTTCAAGTGACCGCCTTATGAGTCTGAGCTTACCAGGCTGGATGATGCCGTAGGGGTGCTGCAGTGGTTACTCATGCTGGTTAATACCAAGTCTAAGATATTATCACCTCTTGTGGATGTATCGACTAGCTGTTCCATGGCATTTGCATTGATAAAATTGAGGAATCTCTGGGCATCTGTGTGCTGGCATGAGTAGTTTTTCCAATCTGTGACTGGGTAATTAAAGTCACCCAGGATCAGGGTAAATTGTTGAATCTTGATAGATTTGAAGAAGTCCAGATGTGTGGAGTGGGCATCTTGAGTCAAATTCGGGGGCCTGTAGCAAGCTATAATTTAAATAGGGGCCTTGGCAATGGTTAACTGCACCTGGAGTGTCTCTTGTGCATCATACTGTTTGACCAGCCTGGAGGTGTGTGTGTCTTTAATATATATTGAAACTCCACCTCCTTTGGCTTTGCTGCCCACATTTTGGGGTCTGAATGTATGATAGGATTAGTAACCAGGTAAGGCCGGGGTGCTGTCCACAGCTTTGAAACCAGGTTTCTGTGACTGCACAAATTCATAGTTTCATAGTATAGTACTAGGCTATCTGCCCTGGGGCATTTGTAAGCCTAGCCATAGTGATGTGGCTTTTGCCACCCCATGAAATGGTAAAAAAATGTACAGAATAAAATTAGACTACTGTGCCTCTGTCTAGTAGTGACACAATGAAGGTCCCCTTATATAATAGAATTAGTTTACTGTGTCCCTGTCTAGCAGTGACACAGATGTGACCCCTGGGGTAAACTTACGATCTCCCATCCACTCATCAAGATTTCTCTTGAAGAGAGTAAGTGAGGGGCTCTGCCTAATACGAACTGGGATCTTGTTCCAAAGCATGGGAAGCCTCTGGGTTATGAATCTATCCCTCCAGCATGTCCTATTCATACTTGTGCCGAGGTTTAAGTCTTTAGCTCTCGTGGTCCTGATGGATTTGGATTTTTTGAGGTGGAAGCATGTCCATCAGATCCTGATTGGACATGGCCTTGTACGTCAGGCAGAGATCACCTCTGAGCAGGCGGTATGCTACTGAATAGAGCTGAAGTTTCTTTAGTCTGACAGAATAAGACATATGTTGGAGACCCTTGATCCTCTTGGTGAGGTACTTTTGTGGTCTCTCCAGCTGTTGCAAATGCCGGGTGAGGTACATACCAAATGGGGCATTGTATTCAATCATGGGTCTGATGAGGGAGGAGTAAAGGGGTACAATGACATCCCTGGATCTGGATGTGAATCCCTTCATGATGAGGTGTGCAAGGTAGAATGTTTTTCTAACCACTTTGGCAACGTGGGTGTCAAATGAGAGTTCGCTGTCGACTTGGGTCCCTAGGTCTCTGATTACTTTTTCCGTACTTAGTGGGTTGCTGTCTATGTGATAATTTGTGGGTACTTTGTTTTTCCCCAAAGGGGATGACTATACATTTTTTGGCATTTAGTTTAAGGCCGTGACTCCGGCACCAGTTGTCCGTTTCTGTGAGGCCTTTTTGTAGAATGTATGTGTCCGCTGGTGTATCGACTATGGCGCCTAGTTTGCAGTCATCTGCGAACTTTGTCAGCCACAACCCTCCCATGTTTGCTTTAACATCTGAGAAATAAATGCCGAACAAGAGGGATCCCAGGACAGATCCCTGTGGGACACCACTTGTGACTGGCTTTGAGTCTGACATTGCTCCAGCGATTTTAACTTTATGGGTTCTGTCCTTTAGCCAGTTTGCAACCCATCTAGTGATATAAGGGTTTACGTTTAAGCTGTTGAGCTTATCTATGATGCCTGAGTGGGGTATTGTGTCGAAGGCCTTAGCCAAGTCCAGGTAGGCTGTATGGACTGCTTTGCCCTCATCAATGGCTCTAGTGACTGTTTCGAAAAAGTCAACCAGGTTCAAAAGGCAGGATCTGCCGTTTACAAAGCCGAACTGGGTGGGGTCAAGTGTCTGTAGGTCCCCTATGTCTCTGTTTATGAGTTCCATAATGATTCTTTCCATAGCTTTGCAGACCAGGCTGGTTAAGCTTATGGGGCAGTAGTTCCCAGGGTCTGTAGAGGTACCCCCTTTGTGTAGTGGGACCACTGTTGCTGTACGCCAGTGTTCAGGTACATATCCTGAAGTAAGGCTAAGGTTAAATAGCATTTTTATGTGCGAGTTTAGCTCCTCTTGGAGTTTACGTAACACGCAACCCGGGATACCGTCAGGTCCCATTGATGCTGTGTTTTTAGCTTTGTTTAGGGCGCTTCTCACTTGGACATCTGAGATGACAGGGAGATTACATTCAGCTGGTATAAGTATTTCTTCTTTTGGGGGTGAGGGAGGGGAGAAATTTGCACTGAACCTGTCAGCCAGAATGTTGGCAATATCTATGGGTTCAGTGTATTTTTTGTTGTTGTGAACTAACTCTGAGCATATCTGAGGGTTTCCCAGTTTCTAACATAGCTGAAGAAGGCTTTGTGGTTATCTTTAGTGTCCTTAGCAATTTTTCTCTCAAAGTTGGCCTTGGATGTTTTTATGAGAGAACGTAGTTTTCTGCTAATGTTGATCAGAGATGTCTTCCCTTCATGGGATTTTGCTCTGACGTGCAGTAACTTCCTTCTTTTGTTATACAATTTGTTAATGGCTGAGGTCCACCAGACAGGACGCTTGCCTTTGGTGGAGAGGGACTTGGATTTATTTGGGATTGCATGATCCATGCATTCTTGGAGATGTCCATAGAAAGCATTTGTGAAGGATTTGGCATTGTGGGATGTGGTATCCACTGGCACAGTGGGCTTAAAGGATACCATCTCAGTCTTAAGAAGAGTGAAGTCTGCTTTTGAGAAGTTTTTCACTGTGGTCTTTTGTGCTGGGGGTGGAGGTGGGATATATATATCCAGGGTGATTAGTTTGTGGTCAGATCTCACTAGTGAGGGGTATACTTCCGGTGTGGAGCATTTTGTCCCCATGTTTGTGATGATCAGGTCTAGTATATTATCTCCCCTAGTGGGAGAGGTGACTAAGTTGTTCCAGTGCATTTGAATTTATGAATTCCAGGAACCTTTGGGCTAGGGTATTAGGGCTAGAATAATGTACCCAATCTATGTTTGTGTAGTTGAAGTCTCCCAGTATGATGGTATTTTGTGATACATTCATATCCTCCAATGTCTTCAAGAAGGCTGAGTGGGGTTCCTGAGATTGGGAGGGTGGTCTGTAACATGCTACCAGTTGTATAGCAGTTTTGCCTATGGTTAGTTGCACCTGTATGGTCTCTGATGCTTCATGTGTTGCTACTAACCTGGAGGTGTGGGTGTCCTTGATGAATATGGACACTCCCCCTCCCTTTGTGGTTCGGCCTGGGTTTTGGGGCCGAAAAGCATGATACGAGGTATAGCCTGGTAGCGCTGGGGTGCTCTCAGGATCCTTGAACCAGGTTTCAGTTACTGCACAGACGTCTATGTTCTCCATGCTGAGGAGTGCATAGAGTGCCTGCATCTTGAGATTTAGACTTCCGGCGTTGAGCAGCATTACCCTTAGTTTTTTTCCATTTTTGTTTTCTAAGAGGTGGATTTGTCTTTTGAGCCTTGCCTAAAAAAGGCACTATGGGGGTGGCAAGAGCCTTAGCCAATATCCGGAAGCCCAGTGGCGATAGGTGTAAGCCATCCCTTGCGAAGCAGCGTGGCTTGTCCAACATGTCATCCCAGGCAGACAGACATTGGATCCCCTTAGAATGACACCAGTACTTGAGCCAATTATTAAAGCTGATCATCTTGTCTTTGTATTGTGGTATCATTCTTGGCGAGGGCAAGATGCTGCTCAGGGTCAGGGTCATACCAGCCTGGGCTACATAATCGGAGAGCTCCTCTATGTCTCTCTTCATGTAGTCCAGGGAGGTACGTCTCAGGTCATTCACGCCAGCATGGGCAATGACAGAGTCATATTTGTACTTGCTTTGGAGTGACTTGAGTGCGTGTGTTATGTGGCGGATCCTAGCTCCCGATAGACAGCTCACAGTCACCCTATCCTTGTTCAGCCTGGTCAGCGGGACATCAGTGTGTCTGACTATAGAGTCACCTATTTTTAGTGTATCAGGCATGGTGTTTGGCCTTAAGGGCTGTGATTGGTTGACACACTGATTTACTGAAGTATGTGTTGCATGTGTTTTGTTTTGAGGTGGTGGATTTTTGGATGTCTGCTTTGGGTGCCTCTGTTGTTTTGGTAAGTTTTTTATTAGAGCCTCCAAGTATGTCTTTGTGTTTTTATGTGTTTGGTTTGCAGTTGTGGTAGGTCTATGTGGGACTGGGATTGTTGTGTGTGTGGTTACCATCTCCTCCTGTCTGGTCATGCCAGCCCTGAGTTGAGAGAGTTCAGCCTCCAGTTTGGCTATATAGTTGCATCTCTCACATGTATTTGTGTTTGTTGGGAGGAGGAGAGGGTTGTCTGTGTACATGAGACAATTGTAGCATTGTCTCAAGACACCCAGATTGACCAGCTGAACTAGAGAGGACGCCAGTAATCTACCACTCGACATGCTAGAACAGTATAAGGGAGTGCTTTACCTTTAAGGGAAGTGGATATTCACAGGGGTGGTAGGTAATGTAGTGCTTTACTTAGTACGAGAGTGCTTACTTAGTAGAGAAGTATTGAGAACAAGTGCTAGGCTTATAATATAGTGAGTAGTCTGATTATACTAAGAGTAGAGCTTCCTTAAGGGAAAATTTGAAGAGCAGACCTGGCGGAGACAGAAGAAGTTTAACCGGCTATCACTGGCATAAAAGCCGTTAAACGGATTTTAAACAGGAAACTACAAAAGAGCTAGAAATGGTCCAAAACAACCAATTACTACAGCTTCTTGTGCTGAGGTCACTTCCTACAGGGACAGGTAGGCTGCTCAAGGCTCCCCACTCCCACTGGTGAGCAAAGAAACTTCCCTCTATCCAAGTAAGGTAATGGACAACACAGGAACTACACCACAGCCCAGAATACAGCAATGCCTGTAAACTGGTCTAAACTAGTCGAGGAGAGGCGGGAAACGAGAATTATTTTTTTGTTTTTTTGATAGAAACACACAGAAAATGCAGAAACAGTGATTAATCAGTTACACAGTCTAGCACACTTTAGTGGGCAGCCTCAACAGTTAAATTAAACAAACAAACTTTCGATCAAATTCGACTAAAATGTAACTTTAAGTGCAGATTTTAAAATAATGCAGCAAACAGTTAAAAAACAGTTCAAGCTCAGTTTCTGGATTTAAGTGTCTTTGCTTTTTTTTCACTTGGAATAGCTTCTGTAACTTACCCCGAACTAGCTTGAACTGTTTTTTAACTGTTTGCTGCATTATTTTAAAATCTCAAATGTCAACATCTTCCAGGGTTAAGAATGCTTGCAATGAATGCAGTTTCATGTTTAGACTCCTAACGTTTAGCAGCATGACCTTTAATTTTCGTTTTGAGATTTTTATGTCGGTAGTATCGACCTCATGACTTTTCCTAAAAATAAAGGCACTATGGGGGAGGCAAGGGCCTTTGCTAGAAGCCTGAAGCCCAAGTGAGACAGATGCAGGCCATCTCTAGCAAAGTATCATGGTCTGTCAATCATATCTTCCCCGGCTGTCAGGCACTGGAGCCCCCTGGAATGACACCAAAAACTAAGTCGATTGTTAAAGTCGATCATTTTCTGTTTGTGTTGAGGCATCATCCTGGGTGATGGTAGAATGCTGCTTAAGGCTAGGGACATACCTGCCTGGGACACACAGTCAGCGAGCTGAATTATCTCTCTTCATATAGTCCAGGGAAGTACGTCTCAAGTAGTTCATGCCAACATGGACTATGACAGAGTCATAACAGTACCTGTTGTTGAGAGACTTGGATGCATTTGTGGACAGATGGCGGGCTGAGACAGTGTCCATCTTGGACCGCACATTGTCAGTGCAGGAACATGTGGTTGGAGTTGAGCGGTGGACTCATGGAAGTAGGTCAGCAACACCATCTGCTGAGAGTCCACGTAGCTGTGCACACATGCTCCCGTAGTGGCAGTACATCCAGTGCTACAGAGGGGAGTGTGCTGTCCACATCATGATGTGGCAGGCCATGGGCTTGTGGTGCTGGGCAATACCGTGGGGGACACAGTCCCAGCAGACAGTCACCGTCAGGTATTAGCACTGCTTCTGACCTTGGGCATGGAGGTACCAGTGCAACTCCTGGAAGAGCCATTTACCGTGTGGAGACTGGAGACTGTGAACTGTCAGCTCTACCATGTACGGTCCAAAGCTGTCTAACATACACATGTGTAGGGCTAGCACTGAGCTCGACTATGTACATGCATACACTGACACACCACTGTCAAATGCAGGTCACCTGCAGACACACGTGGCATCTCCCCATGGTCCATCTTACATGCTCCCCTCCTGACTCACACACATGCTATCTACCATTCGGGCCAGCCTAAGCTTCCTGCACCCCCACACAATACTCTGTGCAAGTGATGATACCTGTGCCACATCCCTGTCATCCTTGCCATCAATGCAGGAAAATAAAGCTATGTGTCTTATGCGCAGGGCAACTATATTAGTTAACATGTACTCATTTAATGCAGTGTTGGTTCACCATTCCACTTGTAGTGGTTACTGACAGATACTGTGTATGCTGGCATTTGTTGAGAGTACACCACATACATTTGTGTACCTTATGTTGTATTGGCTGTGTAGTTACACAATGACAGGTGTGTCACGGGCCTATTTATGTTTCTGTTACAGGAGTCTGTTGGGATAACCTGTGGATACACAGTGGAAGTACAGCAGCACAGGATGGCATGTCAGCACAGCAATAATATGTCGTCAGCAGGGTACAGCACTATAAGTGCATGGCTCCATAGGTTCATATGTGTATAACAGGCTAACAAGGACAATGGCGGCATACCCATGCATCCCTAATCTGTGAGAAGGTCTGCTACCCTTGATAAGTGCCACCAGGGTTCTAGGAACTAACATTACTACAAGCTGTGCTGATGGAGATGACCCTTCTATGTATATCCTGTGTCCATTACCAACAGTTGTCTGGTAACAGTTATGATTGTCATTCTGCATCCCAATGTGTAACCTGCGCATGTGTGTTACAACAGGTGTGTGCTTTACATGCATGGAGGGGGCCTGTTTCTTGTAGGGTGTACTGCCTGTGTTACATACCTGTCTCACCAGCGTATACTATGCATACCACACTGATGGTGTGTAGAATAGGTGAGACGTGTTAGTCCTGTCATGGATACATGGGAGGTACACAGTGGGAACTGACGCCTTCCTGTATGAAGCCATACACATCCCCTCCAAAACATTTCAGAGACAGATTACACATGTATGGTCGTGACATGGACTCCATAGGGCATGTTATCTAAACTCTGTATTGGTGTACCATGGAGCCTGTGCAGCTGCTACAGTTGTATGATATGCCTGTGTAGTGACATGGCAAGAGTGCCATTGCACACAATGATAGGTGTGATGACTGCCACATTCAGTATACCAGTGACAGTCTGGGATGTACATCCCAAACCTGTCTGTATTGGTTATACAATAGTGAATGCATTCACATCTCTCCGACCAGTGACATTTGAAGGCTACATTACTCTCTCTCTCCATAACTCCATGTGTAATGACTCAAATGTGTTTGGTGTGCAGACTACAATATTTTGCAGGGGTGGATGAATCCCACAAGATAGTATTGTGCAGTCATTGGCATTTAGTCGTTGTCAGTGGCTCAGACAACAACTGACTGTGTCTTAGACCATCCTGGATAGCTGTTATTTCTGTGTAGGATTTTGTAACAGCTCATGATATGCACTCACCTGCTAATGTACTCTCAGAGATCAGTGACAGTGGCTGTGACCGCAGAGAGGGAATAGGTACAAGGAGTATGCCAATAATGAACTCTACTGGTGACTGGCATCATTGCAGCGTAGGTCTCCCCCTGCTATGTTCCTTGAGTATGACTGTCAGACACTTGCCTATCCACCAGCTGATATAACACTCTGTACATGATGTACACAGTTTCCCGCATGGCCTGATGGCCTGATATTGTCATACACGTTGTCAGGCCATGGTTGGTGGAGTGAGACATGTGTCCAACATCTATTGCATAGTGTAACAGTCAATAGGCATGACTTGGCCTTCAGCAAAGGTGTAACAGTGTTTGGTCCAGTGTCAGTAGGTGTATGACAGTGGTAGAGCTCATATCCATGCTAACCTGTATCATGGCATTTCAAGTGACAGGACTCAGAGATCTGGGGATACTGCTTTGCACTACATGCTAGTTGTTCTCTGTGCATGTAAGTATTGCAGTTACTGCCAGCATGTTGCAGGAAGAGAGTCATGTGAGGTGTCTGTACAGAGCACAGACAAACATGTTAGGGAAGTGTAATATGTACACACTATGTTGCTTAGTTGTGCTGCGACTCATTTGCCCACAGGATGGTCCAGGCCCTTACCTACAATGCCATGGACCAGTGCCATGACATCCCCACATGGGGAACCAACATATTACATTGTGTGTTTACCAATATGGTGACCACTGCAGCCCCCCCCCCAGTTGAGGTCCTACCTGGTGGGATCTGGCCACAGATCATGTTGTTTGGAGCTACCAGCACGTACCCTCCTTACAGATATATATGTGAAGAAAACCACGTAGTGACCTCCTGTGGGGATAGTTGACATAGCCTGACTGCACATCCCCCTGCAGATGGGACATTCAGGTATGCAAAGTTCTACACCCATGCATCATGTCAGCAGCATTACAACTGCATGAACTCTACTGTGCGGGATAGGTTTGACACAGGCTCATCATGGCTCACCACACCTGAGCAGTGGACAATTGCCATTAGCAGACTGTGCAAAAACATGTGGACATTACTGTGTGATAGTTGGGGTGAGGTTGGCCCCTAACATGCAGGGAAAACCTCCTCAGCTAAATGAAGCATGTAGTGTTATGATGTTGTGTAGACAAGGTAAGTGACAACATTAGCCACCCACACAAAGCAGAACTGCAACGCACAGTGTTGTTACATGTGTAACTTCAAAGGGAAGGCCCAGAATGTTGCTGACCTCAGACTCATGATGGCACATACGATGGGTCTGTACTCATACCTAACCTGTACTCCCACACTGTCTCCATCAGCTACACTCCCTTGTCCCCTCCACATGTGACAAATGACATTCCTACAACCTGTCCCATAACTCCCATATGTGCAGAGCAGTTTGTAACTGGCCTCTCAATAGACCATATTAAGCATCTATTGCACATGCCAGGCTGCATCCCACATGTGATCTCACAAGGATTACTAACACCATTGGGAAACCCTTGCAGTCATATGACACCACTGGCTGCACACCCGGCTGAGTGGACAATGGCAACTGTTCCACCCTTGCACAGAGGTGGTGTATCCACTGACCAACATAACTATAGACCTGTTTGTCTAAGTATACATATCTGTATGCCCATAGGGGCAATCATCATGGAGTTGCTCAGCACGTATGTATGTGATCTACACACTGTTGGCCATACACAGTTTGGATGTGTGACAGGGGAAGCATGACTGTTACAAATGGTGGACATTTCTGAGGCAGTTGCCAAGGACTTGAATGAGGCTACATCAGGATGTACAACCCCCAGTCTGAGCCACGTTGTTTGACTATATCCTCCGCTCAGACAACATTTACAAAGTACCTACTTGGGCATCCATGATACTGTCGTAGGGGTCACTGAGTGGTCCATTGATAGGTTCATAGCTTCATAGGTAGGTACTAGGCTATCTGTCCTAGGGCCCATACAAGCCTAGCCAAAAAATGTACCCTGGCTTTCGCCACCCAAGAAAATTATTTTCCTGTGCCCCTGTCGAGCACAGCAACAGAAGTGATCCCCGGGGTGAATTTCCCATCCAATCATCAAGATTTTTCTTGAAGAGTGCTAATGAGGAGCTCTGTTTGACACAGATAGGTAGTCTGTTCCAGAGTATGGGAAGTCTCGGGGACAGGAATCTATCCCTCCAGCATGTTCTGGTTGTTGTGGTGTCAAGGTGTAGGTCCCTAGAGCATGTAGCTTGGAGGGATTGGGATTTCTTTAAGTGGCACATGTCCAACAGCTCTGGGTTTGACATAGCTTTGTATGTTAGGCAGAGATCGCCCCTGTGTAAGGCGATATGCGATGGAGTAAAGCTATAGTTTTTTGAGACGGTCTGCATAAGGCATCTGTTTGAGGCCAGTAATCCTCTTTGTGAGGTATTTCTGTGGTCTTTCCAGTTGTTGTAGATGTCTTGTGAGGTACATACCAAAAGGGGCGTAGTACTCTATAATGGGTCTAATGAGTGATGAGTAGAGGGGAACAATGACCTCTTTTTTTCTGGATGAGAATCCTTTTGTGATGAGATGAGCCACGTAGAAGGATTTCATGACCACTGTGGCGATGTGATTATCAAAGGAGAGGCTACTGTCCACCTGTGTCCCAAGGTCTCATCACATTTTCAGCATTAAGTAGACTACCAATGTAGTAGTTCATGGGTACAGAGTTTTTACCAAAGGGAATGACAATACACTTTTTGGCATTGAGCTTCAGGCCATGGCTTTGACACCAGGTATCTGTCTCAGTGAGGCCCTTTTGTAGTTTGTCCACATTGTTAGGAGTTTTGATTATGGCTCCTAGTTTGCAGTCATCTGCAAACTTTGTTAGCCAAAGACCTTCCGTGTTGGCCTGCACTTCAGAGAAGGAGATATCAAACAGGAGAGGACCCAGGACTGAACCCTGTGGTACTCCACTTGTCACTGGTCTGATGTCAGATTTGGAATCTGCTACTTTCACAGTGTGGGTTCTGTCCGTGAGCCAGTTGGCAACCCATCTTGTGACATAGGGATTTATACCTAGTTTAGTGAGGTTATCTATAATTCCAGAGTGGGGGATGGTGTCGAAAGCCTTGGCGAGATCTAGATAAGCTGTGTGTGAACCATGTTACCCTCATCTATGGCTTTGGTGACTGCTTCAAAGAAGTCAATCAGGTTTAGGAGACATGATCTGCCTTTTACAAATCCAAACTGGGTAGGGTCCAGAGTTTGGAGATTACCAATGTCTTTGTTTACGAGTTCCACGATGATACATTCCATGGCCTTGCAGACCAGGCTCGTCAGGCTAATGGGCGGTAGTTCCCGGGGTCCGTCGTGGCTCACCCTTTGTGGAGTGGGATAACCATCGCGGTGCGCCATTCAGTGGGTACAAAGCCTAAGGTGAGGCTATGATTGAACATAGTACTTAGGTAGGGTGCCAGTTCATTCTGTAGTTCATGTAGAATGCAGCCTGAGATATTGTCAGTTCCCATGGATGCTGTGTTCTTGGCTTTGGAGAGTGTGTTTTTTACCTGTGCAGCCGTGATTATAGGAACTTTGCATTCTTCCGGTATAGAGATGGGCCCTCTAGGGGGTGGGGGTGGGGGGTAAAGTTAGCACTGAACCTATCTGCTAGGATGTTGGCAATATCAGTTGGTTTTGTATATTTAGTGCCATTGTGCTGCAACTCAGAGCAGATCTGAGTGTTCCCATTTAGATTCTTGACATAGCTATAGAATGCTTTGTGGTTATCTTTAGAGTCAGTGGCAATTTTGTTTTCGTAACTAGCTTTGGAGGATTTTATGAGGGATCTCAGCTTCTTACTGAGGTTGACCAGGGAGTTCCTCCAGTCATGGGATTTTACTCTTTTTTTTTGCAACAGTTTTTCTTCTGTTGTAGAGTTTATGGCAGGGGATCACCAGATTGGCTTCCTTTTTTTGGAGGATAACATCTTGGTTCTATTAGGGATAGCATGATCCATGCACTCGTGTAAGTGCTTATAAAGTGCATTTGTGTAGGATTCGGCAGTCATACCTCTATTGTCCGTCTGCATGGGTGTCATGAAGTTTGCTACTTCTGTCTTAAGAAGTGTGAAGTTGGCTTTGGAGAAGTTTTTTATGATGGTTTCCCTAATTGGGGGTGGGATGTGGATGTCTAGGCTGATTAGCTTGTGGTTGGATCTGACCAACGAGGAATTGAACTCTAGTGTTGAACACCGGTTTCCCATGTTGGTAATGACCAGGTCTAGGATATTGCTGCCCCTGGTGGGGGTGTGAATAAGTTGATCCAAGGCATTGGAATTTATGAATTCTAGAAAACGTTGAGCAAAAGAGTTGGTACATGAGTAGTTTTCCCAGTTAATGATGGGGTAGTTGAAATCGTCCATTATTAGGGTGTTGGGTTGTACCCTAATACTTTCCAGTGTATCAAGAAATGAGGAGTATGAATCCTGGGGCATGGTGGGGGCTCTGTAGCAAGCTACAATTTGGATTGCGGTCTTGCCCAGAGTTAGTTGCACTTGGGTAATCTCGGATGCATTATGCTGTGCAACTAGCCTGGAGGTGTGGATATCCTTAATGAATATGGACACGCCTCCGCCTTTAGTGCTTCTTTCTGGGTTAGGTGGCCGAAAGGTGTGGTATGAATTGAAGCCTGGTAATGTAGGGGTGCTCTCTGGAGCTTTGAACCAGGTCTCTGTCACTGCACAGATGTCAATGTTCTCCATTTTAAGGAGTGCCTCGAGTGAGTGCATTTTGAGGTTTAGACTTCTAGCACTGAGTAGCATTACCCTCAGATTTTGCTTGCTTGTACCTGTTACGGTGGTGAATTTTTCATTTGAACCTTGCCTAAAAAAGGCACTATAGGGGTGGCAAGAGCCTTAGCCAGTATCCAGAATCCTAAGGGCGACAGGTGCAGGCCATCTCTGGCAAAGCATCATGAACTGTCGATCATGTCGTCCCAGGCCGACAAATACTGGATCCCCTTAGAATGACACCAGAAGCGTAGCCAATTGTTGAAGTCAATCATTTTGTCCTTGTACTGTGGTATCATTCTGGGTGATGGCCGGATGCTACTCAGGGTTAGGGTCATACCTGCCTGGGATACAAGATCGGAGAGCTCCTTCATGAATCTTTTCTTGTAGTCCAGGGAGGTACATCTCAGGTCATTCACACCAACGTGGACAATGACAGTGTCATATTTGTACTTATTGTGGAGTGACCTGAGTGCATGCGTTATGTGGTGGATCCTGGCACCTGACAGGCAGCTGACAGTAACTTTCTCCATGTTTAGTCTAGTGAGTGGAACATCAGTGTGCCTGACTGTAGAGTCACCTATGACTAGAGTGTTGGGTACGTTGTTATGCCTTATGGGCTGTGGTTGAGTGGCACACTGAGTTTGTGGGCTATGTGTCATTTGGGTTGTGTTGGGGGTGGAGTTTGCTTGTGTTTATGCTTTGGATGTCCCTGATGCTTTGGCAGGTTTTTGAGAGCCTCCGCGAATGTAGGTGTGTCTTTTGTGTTTCTATGTGTGTGTTTTGGTGGTGTAGGTTTTGAGGGACTATGTGATGAGTGTGGTGTGGTGCAAGTGTTTACCTTCTCCTCTTGACTGTCTAGTCCAGTCTTGGGTGAAGAGAGCTTTGCTTCCAGTTTGGCTATATAAGTGCATCTCTCACAGGTTGTAGTGCTGGGTGGTAGGAGGAGAAGGTTGTCTGTGTACATGAGACAATTGCTGCATTGCCCCAAGATGCCCAGATTCATCAGGTAGACAGGAGAAATCACTGGGAGCTGACCCTTAGACATGCCTGGATAAGTGCTTAGTTATTAAGTACTAAAAACTGCTTTCCACTAGACAAGTGAGGAAAGTTGAGTGCTGTAGTAATTTTCAGCTTATGTAGTGCTTACAATGAGTTCTGAACAAGTGCTGAGTTCAAAGAAACAGATTTGAGTGCTGAAACTAGAAAACTGGCTAGTTATAAGAAACAAAACTAAGCTAGAAGGCTTCCCTCCCAACACAGAAGGGCTTGGGGGCTCAGAAGCCTACAAACAGTTTAGACCACTTAACAGGAAAGGCAGGAAACAAGCTTAACATTTTTTTTTGTTCTCTTTCCCAGATGTTCTCTTTGTACACAGTAGGAGTGCCTGAAATCAGAATATGATCTCACTGCACTCAGTTGAATGAGCAAATGATATGGGCCCAGAAGGAGTATCCAAACACAAATTTACAAGAGGGACGGGCAGTTTCAAAGCCACTAAGATTAACACCAGAACAGAAGCAGGGAGGGTCGGTGGGAAAACTAACTGAAGAACAGAGTCAAAACTTCCAGTTCAGTTAATAATCATGCAACACAGTTTAATCAATTTAAATACTGTATTATTTGAAAAAAAGTGCAGATAAAGGTACTTAAATTCTCTTGTATGTCCAGTTGAATATAGCTAGATCTTAGCCGGCCAAAGCTGAGGTTTTTAATTCGTGCACACACATGCAACATAGGGACTTCTGCCTCCAATACATGATCTGCAAGCAGCAGTGCTCAACAGGGCGCAGTCCTGGGTCCTCTAGTGCTTGGAATCCATAAAACCACTATGCCCGCAACTACTGAGTGACTGTGGCTAACAATGTTGGCTGATTGCCTGCACATTGTGAGCACTCAGAGTCTGTGAGTTATGTCAGCAGCCTACCAGAGGGTATTGATGAACAAATGCCTATTGACATACTAATGGCCATAAACCCCAAGTGAATATAAATAGGTGACCTAGTGAATATAAATGAGTGAACGTCATCTTAACACAGGGCGCCTGCCTGTGCCCCTCTTGACTGGGGCAATGTGTGTTGATCTTGAAACTATGGGTATGACTATGTCTATGATCGTGGTGACTGTATGGCCATTATTCAAGTTAATGTCAAACATCCTATGGTTCCATGACATGATATACAATACTCTAACAGGCTCACACACAAGCATGGCTACGTTGAAGTTAGCACCACTTCCAGGTACTGCACATAGGACACACCAAGGCACCAACGTATTGCAAGTTGGTTGTGTATGTAGATGTGAACACTTACCTATGTAATGGTACATACTACAGATCACAGTGTGTGTTGCACACAACACACCTCATGTCTGCTAGTACTATCTGTTTAGGACATATGCTTGATGACATAAGCAGACCTTGTTGTGGTCAGACGTTTTGGGGGCCACATCATCTACTAGAAATGAAACACTTCAAAATCCTACCTATATCTAGGTTACCAAGGTTATGCCATATGGACATAAACCCATGCACCAAGTGGGCTGGAGTGAGATTAGAACCCCTACCTATCTAGCCTTGTACAGTATAGATCACAGTACGTATCGCATTTGCTACAGCTTACTTCTGATACTAAACTGTCAGATGGTAGTCTTAAGAAGGCTGACATCATCAGGCCTTGTAGAAGAGGAGGGTAGTTTGGAAGCCAGCAGCCAAGTTACACTCAAAAAGTGCATAACTGGAGGTGGGTAGCCCATGAGGGTATGTCCATTGTTTTGCAGGGAATATACGCGCGCGCACACACACACGCATGCACCAAGTGGGCTAGAGTAGAATTAGAATCCCTACCTATCTAGTCATATACGCTACAGATCACAGTACTTATCGCACATGCCACAGATTGTCTGTTGTATATGTGATTGCAGGCACAGTACTTATGCATGATGTGAAGATTGGGGAAAGATGGGCAAAGGCTGCCAGCCTAATCAACTATAAATTCTTTGTATAAATAAATGTAAAATACAGGCTTGTGCTCTTAAATGAAAGAAAACACTGTAAAATGTGAACTTCAAGATTGTTGCAACATTGCCATCTCCTGTAAGGAAAACCAAGCCAAGCATTTCAAATGTTCTTTGAAGTTACAATTATCTAAAAAGTGATGCCAAAGCGGCTGGCTGAACACATTCTTACTTTTGTCTTAACGTAAGGAATAATTGTTAGAGTATACATGTGAAATGTCTTTTATTGTTGTAGTTTCCTGAGTAGGTGTTAGCTTGCTAAATAATGCAGTTTGTTTGCCTGGGACCTCCAGACTAAGTGTCAAAATGATGTAATGTGAATACTGGGAAAACCTAACTGTCAAAATGATGTAATTTGGGAGGGCCTTGGCAGAGCTGTTTGTTAGTGTTTTAAAAACTATTGTTCAGTGAGAGACTAAACGCATTTTTGTCTTGGACCATCAACCCCAGCACTGCTTATGCTCTTTATGTATGTAAGTAGTATTATAGCACTGTGTTTTCTCTTAAGAATAGCTAAAAATTAGAAAGTTAGATTAAGTGTTTTTCTTTGACATCAGACCTGTCCTACTGTATTGTTTTAAGTTTCTATGTGATCTCTGAACTCTTAGATATCTCTGTGGTGTAGTAGTATTGTCTTGTGTTTTAATTATTTATTATTAAATATTTTAAAACCTTTACCTGTGGCGGGTTTGTGTAGAGATAGTAGGCTCTAGAGTACATTGCATATTTATAGAGTTCATTGTAATAGGCCACTCTAATAAGCCTTAGACTGAATAGTCACATTACCAATTGGATAATAATATTGCACCGTAATAATTGGACACCCTTCAAGGGCCTTTGGCTAGCTGATAATTGTTAGCCGGTGGTGGCAGAAATTACTACTGTATAGTCTGGGTAAAGGGGCACAGCTAGAGAATCTGTGTCAGCCTTTCCCAGGAGTGTCTGTGAAGTTGTATAAATACTTATCTCAAAGTGTGTGTGGTGTGTCACCTACCTGGGCAGGGGCACGAAGCACTGGTTGGACAGAGAGGGTACTGGAGGCTAGCTTTCCAGCTAGGCTGAGATCTGGACCCTATAGCTGTGCCAGTGGGGAGTCTTATTCGGGGACCTGGAGAGCAAGGGAGCTACCAGCCCCAGACTGACACTGATCTGTGTGTGCACTTAAGGGAAATTGTACTGTATTAGTTATCCTTTCCTCTTCTATGAGACAACCTCCCTGGTGTTAGTGGTGAGGATTGAGGCTGCTTGATTGCTAGGCCAGGGCACGGTCGTCACAAGTGGTGGCAGTGGTTGGGATAAGATATCCTCACAAGTGTTTAGCAGCTGTGGGATCTACTTCACATAGCAATTAGCGTGTAGTGGTGTGGGTAGAGTGAATCCTGTAGCTTATGTACAGTGATCTCTGGAAGTTATTTGTACTCTAAATCAGCCATGCAGTGTATACTCAGAGTTCAGATCACAATTGTTTTATTTATTTTGTTAGCTTAGTTAGTCAGGGTGAGCAGGCAGCATGTCAGCACAGGAGTATGGAAAGCTGACAAGGAGCCAGCTGGTGGAGATGTGCCAGGTTAGGGGACTGGTGCATGGAAACCTGACTAAGGCAGACCTGATTGCAGCCTTGGTTACAGCTGCATCAGAAAACAGCATCCAGGAGGATAATCAGACTGGCAGTGGAGATGCAATATCCTCGGAGAACGGACAGCTCAACCTTTCTGCAGTGGACTTAAAATTCTAACTGGAGTTAGAGACTTGAGTTGGATGCAGGCGTTTGGAGATAGAAGCCAAAGAAAAGGAGCATCAGAGGAAGCATGAGAGGGAAATGCTGACTCTTCGCCAGAGTCATGGAGGTAATGGGGAAGGGAGTAACTGGACCCCAGAAGCACAACAGGTCAGTAAATTTCTTCCGCAATTTAAAGAGCAGGGGATAATTTTGAGAGTTTCATTCACATGTTTGAAAGGGTATGCAAACAGTATAGTGTTTACCAAAGGCTCTGGGTTTGGTTCCTGACCCCCTTACTCCATGGTAAAGCTGCAACTTGTGTATCACAAATGCCTGACTCCGTTTTGATTATACTGCTGTAAAGAAAAGTCTGTTAGAATGTTTTAAGCTAACAGCTGAAATGTATAGGGAGACGTTTTGTGAGCATAGACGCAAGGCAGATGAGAATGAATGTGAATAAGTTGCTGAGCTGAGCACTTATTTTTATAGCTGGGTGAGTGGATGTCAGGTCACCACTTTTGAAGGGCTGGCCGACCTTTTGATGAGGGAACAAGCACTTAGCACTTTGCCTGAGGACATGAGGATCTGGTTAGCTGATAGACAATGTGCTACTTCAGATGAGTTGGGGAAAAAGGGAGACCTATACCTGGCCAGCAGGGCAGCCCTGCCCACAAAGGGGACCCCCAGTACTGCTCATGGGTCTAAAGGAACCCATGGTGGGCAGCACAGACTGTCTCAACAGAATCTGCCAGTAGCAGGGGAAGCCACTAGTCCAGGTACACGTCCAGGAGCTAGGGTTAAATGTTTTGAATGCAATCAGTGGGGCCATGTGGCATACAGGTGTCCACGGAGGCAAGGTGGGGAACCAAAGGTGAGGGAGCCAGTAAGTGGGAAAGACAAAATGTCAACAGTGGGTTGTCTTGAGACAACATGGGTATGGAACTACCATCCCGCAGATGTCCTGAGAGGGAAGGATTTGGATGAGGCAGTACTATGTACTCATACAGTGAGGCTAGGGGACATACATGTGGGTCTGGTAGCCTGGGGGAGACCCAGACAGACTGAATACTTGCAGCCAGGACTGCTGAGGTGGTTACTTCAGGGAGGGAGCTACGCTGTAGCAGTGAAACTGAATGTGAGCCACAGCTGCTTGTGGGTACTGATGTTCCTTTGGACAGGGTAACTGCAAAGGTAGAGAGGTGAGTAGTAGTACCCAGGCTGACAGTGAGGCACCACTGTCAGAGGATGCCAGACTTCCTGTGGAAGGGAAGCTTGGAAGGGTTACAAGGAGAGAGTTGAGACATGCTCAGCTCTCAGACCCTACATTGCAAGGCCTGAGGCAGGTAGTTAGGGAGGCACCTGATTCTCAAAGGAAGGGAGAATCTGTATACTGGGACAAAGGCTTACTATACACAGAGTGGGCCCCTGAGGGAGGGCAAGAAGGTGAAGAGAATACAGCAGTTGGTAGTGCCTAGAGCTCACCGTCTGGCGCTTCTAGCCATAGCCCATGAATGTTCCCTTTGCAGGTCATATGGGCATAAAACATACAAAGAGGTGTATTATGAAAAACTTCTATTGGCCTGGAATTTCCAGAGATGTAACAGGGTACTGCAGGACCTGTGAGCAGTGCCAAAAGGTAGGCAAGGCAGGAGACAAGTTGAGAGCTCCTTTGATGCCTTTACTTGTGATTGAGGAGACATTTCAGAGTCCATAGTCATAACTATGGATATTGTGGGTCCTCTGAGTACCCCAAGTTCCACAGGGAAATGGTATATCCTAGTGGTAGTGGATTATGCTACACAATACCTTGAGGTGGTGGCTTTGTCCTCCATTGAGGCAGAGAAGGTGGCAAATGCTTTGTTAGAGATTTTCAGCAGGGTAGGATTCCCAAAAGAAAGACTGACTGACCGAGGTGCCAATTTCATGTCAGACCTGCTGGCTTGTCTGTGGAAGTCCTGTGGGATGAAGCGCATGAAGACCACCTCCTACCCATCCCCAGACTAATGGTCTTGTTGAAAGGTTAAACTCTACAATCAAGTCCATGCTACGGGCATTCGCAGATCAGTTTAAGAGGAACTGGGACAAATATTTGCCCATCTGTTTACTGACATAGAGGTTCCCCAGGAATCCACAGGTTTTTCATCCTTTGAGTTGCTGTATCGGCATAGGGTGAGGGGACCTCTAGATTTAATTTGAGATGAGTGGGAAAGTGAGTGCGAGACTCACATGGAGTCTGTTGTGGCATAAATCCTAAACCTCAGGACAAGGCTGAGGGAACTCATGGGCTTGGCCCAGGAGAACCTGGCAGAAGCCCAACAACAGAAAAAGGTGTGGTATGACAGGAATGCTCGAGCTAGAGAATATGCTGTGGGACAGCAGACAATAGTTCCAGTGGTTCTTATTCCTGTCAGACACAACAAGCTGCAAGCAGCTTGCGAGGGACCCTACAAGGTGGTAAGAAAGGTAAGCGATGTTAACTACATGGTGGAAGTGCTAGGCAGATGGCAGGGGCGCAAATTGTACCATGTTAACATGATGAAACCTTACCATGATAGGGAGACCCTTGTGCTGAACATTTGCATTGGATTGCAGGAGGAGTCTGAGGGAGATCTGGGGACTGATCTCCTCAGTGAGGCTCTAGCTGACACCTCGGTGGAAGAGGTAGCAATGTTCCAGCCGCTGTCTCCTACCCAGGGTTGAGAAATTCAAGCAGTGTTGTAGGAATTTGGGGACATGTCCACTTGGGAACCAGGGAGTTCCCACTTTGATGCAGCACCAGGTGGATACAGGACCCCAAAGGCCTATTAGGCAGGCCCCTTATAGGGTGCCTGAGAGAGTTGAACAGACTCTGAGGGATGTTGGAACTAGGGTGATTCAAGAGTCCAACAGTCCCTGCGCCTCGCCAGTGGTGGTGGTGCCAAAGAAGGATGGCAGCATCAGGTTCTGTGTGGACTACAGGAAATCAAATAGTCACACAGAGTCAGATGCTTACCCCATGCCTAGGACAGATGAAGCCCTAGAGCAGCTGGGTGGGGCTAAGTATCTTACAACCATTGATCTTACCAAGGGTTACTGGCAGGTGCCCTTGACTCCCAGTGCTAGACAGAAGTCAGCCTTTGTGACTCTTTTTGGCTTTTATGAGTTCACAAAAATGCCCTTTGGGATGAAGAATGCCACGACGACTTTCCAGAAGCTGGTGGATAATATCCTAGCAGGAGGGTTTGCCCTTGCTTACCTAGACGATACTGCCATCTACAGCCATTCCTAGCCAGAGCACCTTCAGCATGTCAGGGAGGTGCTGGGCAGACTACAGAGGGCTGGGCTGACCATTAAGCTAAGCAAATGTCAGGTGGGTATGGCAGAGGTCTCCTACCTAGGACATAGAGTGGGGAGTGGTAAGATAAGGCCAGAACCTGCCAAAGTGGAAGCTATTCAAGCATGGCCTGCACCTGTTACCAAAAAGTAGGTGAGGGCATTCATAGGGACAGAAGGGTACTACAGAAAGTTTGTCCCTAGTTATAGTACCATAGCTGCTCCCCTCACAGACCTGACAAGGAAGAACAGGCCAGATAAGGTAGTGTGGACCCCAGCATGTGAACAGGCATTTCAGAAGCTTAAAGAAGTTTTGGGAGGACCCCCTGTGCTAGCCAGTCCAGATTACAGAAAAGGATTTGTTGTGCAAGTGGATGCTTCGAACCATGGGGTGAGGGCTGTACTTAGCCAGATTTCTTCAGAGGGGGAAGAACACCCAGTGATTTATCTCAGTCGTAGGCTCCAACCCAGGGAGGAATGCTATGCAGCTGTAGAAAAGGAATGTCTAGCTGTAGTTTGGGCAATGCAGAAACTTCAGCCTTATCTGTATGGAAGAAAATTCACTGTAATGACAGATCACAACCCTCTAATATGGTTAAACAGAGCCACTCGGCAAAATGCCAAATTGCTAAGATGGAGCCTGGGGTTGCAAGCATATGAAATGTCAGTGCAGCACCGCAGTGGGAGTAGCAATGCCAATGCAGATGGGCTCTCAAGACAGGGAATGGGGTGAGGTACACCCAGATAGACCTGACCCTCTCAAGCGGCGTTTCTCAAGGGTCACTTGAAAAACTAGCTTGAGTTCTCCAGGGGGGGAGAGATGTGAAGACTGGGGAAAGATGGGCGAAGGCTGCCAGCCTAGTCAAATAGAATTTGATACATAATTCAATCATTTGTATAAATAAATGTAAAATACAGACTTGTGTTCTTAAATAAAAGAAAACACTGTAAAATGTGAACTTCAAGATTGTTGCAACATTTCCATCTGCTGTAAGGAAAACCAAGTCAAGCATTTCAAATGTTCTTTGAAGATGCAATTATCTAAAAAGTGGTGCCAAAGTGGCTGGCTGAACACATTCTTTCTATTGTCTTAACTTAAGGAATAATTGTTGAGTATACATGTGAAATGTCTTTTATTGTTGTAGTTTCCTGAGCAGGTGTTAGCTTGCTAAATAACACAGTTTGTTTGCCTGGGAACTCCAGACTAAGTGTCAAAATGATGTAATGTGAATACTGGGAATACCCAAGTGTCAACATTATGTAATTTGGGAGGGTCTTAGCAGAGCTGTTTGTTTACGTTTAAAAAACTATTGTTCAGTGAGAGACTAAAAGCATTTTTTTTCTTGGACCATCAACCCCAACACTGCCTATGCTCTTTATGTGAGTAAGATTATAACACTGTGTTTTCTATTAAGAATAGCTAAAGATTAGAAAGTTAGATTGTGTTTTTCTTTGACATCAGACCTGTCCTACTGTATTGTTTTAAGTTTCTGTGTGATCTCTGAACTCTTGGATATCTCTGTGGTACAGTAGTATTGTCTTGTGTTTTAATTATTTATTATTAAATACTTTAAAACCTTTACCTGTGGCTGGTTTGTGTAGAGATAGTAGGCTCTAGAGTACATTGCATATTTATAGAGTTCATTGTAATAGGCCACTCTAATAAGCCTTAGACTGAATAGTCACATTACCAATTGGATGATAATGCACCATATTGCACCATAATAATTGGACACACTTTCAAGGGCCTTTGGCTAGCTGATAATTGTTAGCTGGTGGTGGCAGAAATTACTACTGAATAGTCTGGGTAAAGGGGCACAGCTAGAGAATCTGTGTCAGCCTTTCCCAGGAGTGTCTGTGAAGTTGTATAAATACTTATCTCAAAGTGTGTGTGGTGTGTCAGCTACCTGGGCAGGGGCACAAAGCACTGGTTGGACAGAGAGGGTACTGGAGGCTAGCTTGCCAGATAGGCTGAGATCTGGACCCTATAGCTGTGCCAGTGGGGAGGCTTATTGGGGACCTGCAGAGCAAGAGAACAACCAGCCCCAGACTGACTGTGATCTCTATGTACACTTAAGGGAAATTAGACTTTACTATGTGTATTAGTTATCCTTTCCTCTTCATTGAGACGACCTCCCTGATGTTAGTGGTGAGGACTGAGGCTCCTTGATTGCTGGGCCAGGGCACGGTCGTCGCACATTACACAAACTAGGTTTGTGTTGAACAGCACCTATGGCCTGCAGAGTGATATTGCTTCATACTGTTATCTGTATCTAGTATCCTAGCAGTGAGAACTGTTTATCCTAGCTATTGGTGCATAGTTACCAGTATGGCCATATGTGGCTGCTTGTAGTTACATAGGTGAACCTGTGGGCAGGGACAATGTGCCCTATCCACACTTGCTTTGACAACATTATACATTACAGCACCTGCTCACCTATTCCTGTCTACGTGGTGTCATCCGGCAGACACAGGGATCTGCAGGTAAGTGGATTATGTGCTGTTGCACCCTTAGTTTTGATCCTTTGAGCAATAGTATGGTTGTGTGATAGTGCAGATTTACTGATCATTATTAGGGTATGTCAGACAGTACAGACATCCACACACATATCCCTGTATATAACAGGGATGTATATATAAATGTAGCTGTGTGTGTGTGTATATGTGTTATGTAGATATATGGTGGTATTTTAATATATATGTATATATGGGTCTACTTCTAAAGACCGAACCAACGATTCCCCGACACAGAAATCACCGACGCCAGAAAACCGACAACACACAAACCCGACAACGCGAAACACCGACACACTACACGTAAACAACAACACATATCCACTAGCCCTAACCCAAACCCTAACCCTAAGGTCCGACACTACCGCACACTCTCCCTACCTGCACCCTAACCCTAACTCACTTACACACCCCGAACCCCAAGCTCCGACACTACCGCTCACTCTCCTACCTGCACCCTAACCCTAACTCACTTACACACCCGAACCCCAAGCTCCGACACTACCGCACACTCACCTATCACACACCCTAACCCTACATCCCTGAGTATTGCACACTTACCTGTCCGCTCCCTACTCCGAAATCCCTCACTATCGCATACTTACCAGGTCGCGCTTACACATTCCCCTTGTCGGTCTTCCGTCTGTCGGGATTCGAGCGTGTCGGTCAACTGCGTTGTCGGTCGTTTCGTGTCGGTGATTTCACTGTCAGCGAATCGGCGTTTCGGTCATTAGAAGTAGACCCGTATATATATATATATATATATATATATATATATATATATATGTGTGTGTGTATATATATATATATATATATATATATATATATATGTGTGTGTGTATATATTGGTATATATCTATTTGACACTACATGGCGATAGATATACTATGCATGTGAGAGAGAGAGAGTGTCAGATGGATATGTATACGTATATGTCTGTATGCATAGATATTTATGCATAACAGAACATTTGATGAAGGGGCAACAGAATTGCGTTAATTTTAACTAATTGTCTGGGCATGCCCGGTGGGACTGTCAGTACTTATAAAGTGAATCCAGGCCACACATACCTGTACTCCAGTCTGGGATTTTGTATGTTACAGACATTACCAGCCACCCCTGTTTCTGCCATACTGCACTTCATTCAAAATGTCCACGACATTCCCCAGCTGTGTGCTGCACTTAATATGTGACTGAGGTTGGTAATGTTACACCACCAACAGACTTAGTCTGCATACCTCTCAACTGTCCTGGTTTTCAGAGAATGTCCAGAGTTTTGCCCCATATGTTTGGTCTGTTCCTCATACATTTGTGGTGTTCTGGTGAATTACTGAACATTGATGTCACTACATTATACTAAATATAGGCAAACATTTGTTTCAGACTTTATATCCTTCAGAAAATATAATATTGCAACACCTTTAATTCCAGCAACTTTCTAGGTTTATGGGAACAATATTTAAAATTTGTCCCTATGTTTGTGCCTTTGTCCCCCCAACCTTTCTGGCTTTGTCCAGATTTCGTGCACTAAGAGGTTGAGAGGTATGGCCGTCTGTGAAAACACTAACATAGTACTACCTGACATGCAAAAGATGTGAGTAATTCCATATTTGATCCATGAACACTATCACCTATGCTAGCTTCCCTAGTCCACTGAAGTCACCAGACAGAGAGGAGTCATTCATCACACAATCAAGAGCATAAATATGTACATTTTTATGCTGTGTGAAGAGAGATGTACAGTGCGTGAATGATATCTATGTTACAGCCCTGAGATTGCCTGGTACACTGATTACCATAGCTAATTTTCTATTAAAGCAGTTATATGGGTACACTGCTGTGTTGGGGTGGGGGAACAACAGCACAGGATCAGCTTGGGTAGACAGTTGTCCACATATCATGTGTGGCCACTATTTAACATCTCCTTTGCCTGATGTGAATATTTCAACCATGAGGCCTACTGAATGTTAATGGACACATACTATTGAACTGGGTATCTGTAGTCTCATGTGGATATTACATCTGTCCAAATAGCGCACTGTATTTCCTTGCATAACAGCAGCAGATCCATCCATACGATACCATATTATAGTAATCCTTACAAGTAGTGTGTAGGTAAGAGATTTAGCTTGCGAATGCAGCAGTTGACAGACCTGTAGTTCAGGGCTAACTCTGTGTGATGCAAGCAGTACACATCCAATACATGGATAGGTACAGGTTGTGTGGATTGCCTGGCATCAGCTATTTTAATATATGTATGTGAGTAGGAGTAAGGTGTCAGTGAATGTGCTATGCGTTGTCAGCCAATGCCAGGGTGTACTGGGCACGCCTATGTCTGCCTACAGGGAAATCATATGGGGGTCCTCCTCCGAGTGCGGCTGTGATGACCTAGGCAATGGTGGGAGGCTGTGTATCCCTTCCCTTTGCTGATCCTACTGCAGCTGTTTCCACAGGTCATATTGTGTAGCATGACACATACTGTGAACATATGTGCATATGTGGCTAGAGAGTACTGAAGAGCTCCACAGATATATTGAGGCACCAGAACCTTGACTTCAGCCTAAACACACACACTATGATGATTCTAGTTTTGTGCATGTACCTCATTATGGCATTCTTCCATGGGTGTGTGCGCATTTCTGATGGGTGTCATCATCCGCCGTTCCAGTGACAGCATCCCTCAGTAGATGGCCATGTGGGATGTCTCTCCAGCAAACATCTGGTAGAGCTGTGATGCGTGCCAGATATGGGAGTCGTGATAACTGCCAAGGCTGCCAGCACACACACATTCATGATGATGCCCTGGGCATTGCACATGACCTGGCAGTTGATGGAGTGGTACCCCTTTCGGTTGACGTACATTCTACCCTCCTCATCGGATGGTGTGTTGATGTGTACATGAGTGCAATCTATGGCACCCAGTACCGCAGGGTTGTGTGCTACACGGTAGAAGTGTTGCATATTGTTGACCCTCACCTCAGGGGTGAGGGAAATATAAATGTGCTGATTGGCATGTGGTAGCATGGCATCCAAGAACTGGTGGAGTACCCTGGATGCTAATGCATGTGAGACCCCCATCATGTCCCAGTTGGTCTTTGAAATGTACCTGTGCTATTATTCTAAGGGATACACATACCTTTGCCACTGGGATGGTTCCCCTCTGGCTCCGGGTCTAATTTGAGGGTGGCAGAGCTCAGTGAGTTCTTGTACTATGTCCCTGTCCACTCTGTAGCGCTGTATAATCTGCAGCTCATGTAGCTTCTGAAAGGTTACCCTAGGCCTGAACACTCATCCCCTTCTCTGCCTATGCCTACTGTCAGCAGCCGTAGCAGCAGCATTGACTTCAGCATCTAGCACATACAGATATAGCAAACCTGCAGCAGCCACTAGCATTCTTTCAGTTAAAATTCCCAAGTCTGTACTCCAGTGGTGCAGAGAATGGGGGGAAAATCAGATTGTAGGGTGCATACATACATGATTGGCTACCTATAATGCATTGCACCTGCCTAGTATATCATTAGCATCATTTAATGGCCATAGTTTAAGTTAAGCAAGGGTCTACACTAATTAATACATCATTGCCTTTTAGATACTTTCAGCAATGCGGCACACCATGCAAACACACGCCCCATAGGTAAACAAAGCTTAACCAGTCAGTGGACATGCCCTCTAGACTTCCACACTCAGCACAGCAGCGCACCGCGCAAACACGCAGTAGGTAAACCATGATTAGAGTTCACTGCGCGCGCACACACACACACACACACACACACACACACACACACACCTGACTTCCACGCTCAGCATGGCGGCATGCCACACAAACAGGCACAGCTAAGCTCCAGTCAGCTTAGTAGTAACTGGACATGCCCTCTTCTGATGTCAGCTACCTCCTGTGTGGACACCAACATGGTTCTCAGCCTACATGGAGGGGATATGTGGATCCATGCTCACAACTTGGAAACTACACGCTTCCAAGTCCTACAACGTTGGCAACAGCACTAATGCACCATTGTCGATACTTCACACAGGGGCCTGTAATACATTTCTGTTTCATAATATTAATTTTATTTCCACTTTTTCTTTTTTTTTTTTTTCCTTTAAGGCATGTTTGCACACTGAGGCACACTGCATAAACATGTCCAGATTATTAAAAAAATTTTAAATATATATATTTTAATATATTTTCTGTAACTTTTGAGACACACACAGGATATTTTCGCTCATATCTGTGTGTGGCATGCCATTTCTGTCCATATTTTACAGCCCCTTTTGTCTGTCTACATTGCTGTACATGGAATTTTTCCGTGTACACTACAGGCCCTGACATGAGGTCTGCAGGGCTTCCTATCTGCTTGCTGGATCACTCTACCTGCCCCATTTGCATGAGAGTCACCTGCTTATGAGGTGATTCGCATGCCACGGAACTTCCCATGTTGGCACTTGCAGGCACACCGCCCAGCGGTGCTTACTGGATCGCAAACATGCTTACTTTCATGTAAGCAGCATGGCACGATGCCTACACAGTAAAAAAGACTCTGTAGGCTTTATTAAATCCCACACACAATTTCCTTAAGAACTAATCATTCATTTAAGACTAAGCTGGTATCAGTGTTTCCTTTGAGCTAAGGTGTTCATCTCCCGGTTTTCTTTCTATAACCTAAAAACGAGGAAGAAAGGATACTCCATACCTTGGATGCCCACAGACAACTTGGGTACTTTCTTGACCAAACAAAGTCTTTCAGGATCTCTGATCAGTTAATTTCTTGTGAGGATAAGAACAAGAACAGTATGTGTCAAAGTAGACTGTTTCCAAGTGGTTGTCTCATGCAATTTCTTTTTCTTATGCCTTCCACAATAAGATACTTTGAGGCATTATCATGGCATTATCATTCTACCAGGGTTTGGCTTCTTCTGTGGCTTTTTGTTAAGGGTTGGATTCTAGAACTATTCTAGAAACAGCAACTTGGTCCTGTGCACATTGTTTTACAAAGTATTATAAACAAGATTATTTTTCCAGGTCTATTACAAGTTTTGAGGGAACCATTTCCCAGGAGCTCTTAGACCGTCATTCTTCCTCCTACCAGTCAGTCTAAGCTGTGGTAATCTACCCATATTTCTAAGGCTACTGCAGCAGTGATCCTAATGATGAGCATAATCCAGTTGTTTAGTTAAGCTTACCATAACATAGATGTCTGAATGATTCTTGCTGCAGTAGCCACTCCCTCCCTCTATCCCCCTTGTTTTTATACATTTTTGTTGCCAAGGTGAAGACCATTGTTTTTATTTTCCTAGCATTGACTTTATCATGGCTTTAACCTTCCTCTCTCTGTTTGCCTGAAAGCTGTGAAAGGCTTGGAGTACAAACTTTTCTGTTTAGTCAGCTCAGCTCGAACTGATTAACGGTTTTGGGTGCATGGAAGGTGCCCTGTAACTTTGGAAGCTTGGCTGGCTGCTGTTTCTTTAGCAGAGTATGATGCCCGTGCCCTGGCCCAGCAATCAAGGAGCCTCAGTCTTCACCACTAACACCAGTGAGGGGCGTCACGTATAGGAGGAAAGGATAACAAATACACACAGTAAAGTGCAATTTCCCTTAAGAGCACACAGAGATCACAGTCTGTCTGGGGCTGGTCGCTCCCTTGCTCTCCAGGTCCCCAATACGACCCTCCACTGGCATAGCTATAGGGTCCAGATCTCAGCCTAGTGGGCAAGCTAAAACCTCCAGCACCCTCTCTGTCCAACCAGTGCTTCGTGTCCCTGCCCACGTAGCTGACACACACACACACAAACACACACACACACACAGACACACACACACAGACACACACACACAGACACACACACACAGACACACACACACAGACACACACACACAGACACACACACAGACACACACAGACACACAGACACACACACACACAGACACACACACACACAGACACACACACACACACACACACACACACACACACACACACAGACACACACTCACTTTGAGAAGAGTTTATACAACCACAGAGATACTCCCGGGAAAGGCTGGCACAGGTTCTCCAACTGTGCCCCCTTTACCCACACTATACGGTAGTACCAACTGCCACAACCCACTAATATTTATCAGCTACTCAAGAGCCCTTAAAAGGGTGTCCAATTATTACTGTGCAATATTACTATCCAATTGGTAGTATAGCTCGGGGCTAAAGCTATTGGAGTGACTTTGTACAATTTTACCAAAGGCATGCAAGTACTCTAAAGAGTTTAAATTGTCTCTACAAAACAGCCACAGTTGAAAGGGTTAAAAATATTTAATAAATAGTCAAAACACAAGACAATACTTTTTACTACACAGTGCTAGTCAAGAGTTCAGAGATCACAGAGAAATACTTAAAATAATTCAGTAGTACAGTTCTGACATCACAGAAAAACACAGTCTAAACTTTCTAGCTATTTCTAAGAGAAAACACAAATCTAAGATAAATTTACATATAGAGCAAGACAGTGCTGGTGAGTTGGATGGTCAAGACAAAAATGCTTAATGCTCTCTGATTTTCTCTGTTTTTAAAATCACATTCCTGGTTCACATTGCACCATTCTTCATACTTCCCTTGGTTCCCAGGCTAACAGAAAATATATTTACATTCTTCACCTCTGGGTGGAAACCAGAGCAATAAAGGACATTTATGCGTGCAAATTCTGGCCATTAACTCTAGCCTTAAAACAGTAGGCAGGATGCCTCACTCTAAGACTTACTAGCTCTGAGTTTTAACATCAAAGGGTCACAACATGCTTTACTTGGTCAGTAGAGTGCACTGTTACATTATTTTCCAGTTCCACATGTAACACTATTTTTACCATTTAAGACAAGCCTGGGATTTACAGTTATATTTACAGATGACAGAATTATCTCCAAAATTCTAGCCGACTAGGCTGGCACCTTTCACCCAATGTTCACATATCTCCCCCCCTGGAGAACTCAAGGTAGTTTTTCAAGTGACCCTTAAGAAATGCTGCTTGAGGGAGTAAGGGCTATCTGAGTATATCTTACCATTCCCTGTCTTGAGACCCCATCTGCATTGGCATTGCTAATCCCATTACGGTGCTGCACGGACATATATACTTGCAACCCCAGGCTCCATCTTAGCAACTTGGCATTTTTCTGGCTGACTGTCTCTAACCATGTTAGGGCATTGTGATCTGTCATAACAGTGAATTTCCTTCCATACAGATAAGGCTGAAGTTTCTGCAGTGCCCACACTATGGCTAGACATTCCTTTTCTACAGCTGCATAGTATTCCTCCCTGGATTGGAGCCTATGACTGAGATAAACTACTGGGTGCTTTTCCCCCTCTGAAGAAATCTGGCTAAGTACAGTCCCCACCCCATGGTTGAAGCATCCACCTGCACAACAAATTCTTTGCTGTAATCTGTACTGGTTAACACAGGGGGTCCTCCCAAAGCTTCTTTATGCTTCTGGAATCCATGCTCACATGCTGGGGTCAACACTACCTTATCTGAATCCATGCTCACATGCTGGGGTCCACACTACCTTATCTGAATCCATGCTCACATGCTGGGGTCCACACTACCTTATCTGGCCTGTTCTTCCTTGTCAGGTCTGTGAGGGGAGCAGCTATGGTGCTATAACTGGGGACAAACTTTCTGTAGTACCTTGCTGTCCCTAAAAATTCCCTCACTTGCTTTTTAGTAACAGGTGCAGGCCATGCCTGAATGGCTTCCACTTTGGCTGGTTCTGGCCTTATCTTACCACTCCCCACTCTGTCCTAGGTAGGAGACCTATGCCATACCCACCTGACATTTGCTCAGCTTAATGGTCAACCCTGCCCTCTGTAGTCTGCCCAGCACCTCCCTGACATGCTGAAGGTGCTCTGGTCAGGAATGGCTGTAGATGGCAATATCATCTAGGTAAGCAATGGCAAACCCTCCTGCTCCTCCTAGGATATGATGTACCAGCCTTTGGAAAGTTGCTGGGGCATTCTTCATCCCAAAGGGCATCTTTGTGAACTCATACAAGCCAAAAGGAGTCACAAAGGCTGACCTCTCTCGCACTGGGAGTCAAGGGCAACTACCAGTAACCCTTGGTAAGATCAATGGCTCTAAGATACTTAGCCCCACCCAGCTGCTCTAGGGCCTCATCTGTCCTAGGCATGGGGTAAGCATCTGACTCTGTGTGACTATTTAATTTCCTGTAGTCCACACAGAACCTGGTGCTGCGATCCTTCTTTGGCACCAGCACCACTGGGGATGCCCAGGGACTGTTGGACTCTTGAATCACCCCTAGTTCCAACATCTCCTGTACCTCCTCCCTCAGAGTCTGTTTGACTCTCTCTCAGGCACTTTATAAGGGGCCAGCCTAATAGGCCTTTGGGGTCCTGTATCCACCTGGTGCTGCCCTAGGCTGGTGCATCCTGTTTTCCCAGTCAACATATCCCCAAATTCCTGCAACACTGCTCGGATTTCTTGAACCTGAGTAGGAGATAGCTGCTGGGACATTGCTACCCCTTCCAATGAGGTGTCAGCCCGAGCCTCACTGAGGAGATCAGTCCCCAGATCTCCCTCAGACTCCTCCTGCAATCCAGTACAAATGCTCAGCACAAGTGCCTCCCTATCATGGTAAGGTTTCATCATGTTAACATGGTACAGTTTGTGCCCCTGCCTTCTGCCTAGCAGTTCCACCAAGCAATTAACATCACTTACCTTTCTTACCACCTCGTAGGGTCCCTCCCAAGCTGCTTGCAGCTCTTTGTGTCTGACAAGAATGAGAATCTTTACCTGCTGCCCCACAGCATACTCTCTTGCTCGAGCATTCCTGTCATACCACACCATTTTCTGTTGGGCTTCTGCCAGGTTCTCCTGGGCCAAGCCCATGAGTTCCCTCAGCCTTGTCCTGAGGTTTAGGACGTATGCCACAACAGACTCCTTGTGAGAATCGCACTCACCTTCACACTCATCTCGAATTAAATCTAGAGGTCTCCTCACCCTTTGCCTATACAGCAACTCAAAAGGTGAAAAACCTGTGGATTCATGGGAAACCTCTCTGTAAGCAAACAGATGGGGCAAATATTTGTCCCACTCCCTCTTAAGCTGATCTGCAAATGCCTGTAGCATGGACTTGATTGTAGAGTTTAACCTCTCAACAAGACCATTAGTCTGGGGATGGTAGGGGGTGGTCTTAATGTGCTTCAACCCACAGGACTTCCACAGACAAGCCAGCAGTCTGACATGAAATTGTCACCTCTTTCAGTCAGTATTTCTTTTGTGAAACCTACCCTACTGAAAATCTCTAACAAAGCATTTGCCGCCTTCTCTGCCTCAATGGAGAGCAAAGCCACTGCCTTGGGGTATCGTGTAGCATAATCCACTACCACTATATGGAACTTGGGGTACTCAGTGGACCCACAATATCCATAGCTACCTTCTTAAATGGCTCCTCAATCACAGGCAAAGGCATCAAAGGAGGTCTCACCTTGTCTCCTGCCTTGCCTACCTTTTGGCACTGCTCACAGGTCCTGCAGTACCCTGTTACATCTATGGAAATTCCAGGCCAATAGAAGTTCTGCATAATACGCATATTTGTATGTTTTATGCCCATATGACCTGCAAAGGGAATATCATGGGCTATGGCTGGAACCGCCAAACGGTAGGCTCTAGGCACTACTGACTGCTGTACTCTCTCATCTTCTAGCCCTCCCTCAGGGGTCCACTCTCTGTATAGTAACCTTTTGTCCCAGTATACAGATTCCCCCTTTCTTTGAGAATCAGGTGCCTCCCTAGCTACCTGCCTCAGGCCTTGCAATGTAGGGTCTGAGAGCTGAGCTTGTCTCAACTCTCTCCTTGTAACCCTTACCAGCTCCCCTTCCACAGGAAGTCTGGCATCCTCTGACAGTGGTGCCTCACTGTCAGCCTGGGTACTACTACTCACCTCTACCTTTGCAGTTACTCTGTCCAAGGGACACAATTTTTACCATTTAAGACGACAAGCCTGTAGTTTACAGTAATATTTACAGATCACAGAATTATCTCCAAAATTCTATCTGTCTAGGCTGTCATCTTCACACAGGGTGCATCCCATGCAACAATAATCATTGAGCATCTACTGTTTTGGTAAGTTTGCTTACATAATTATACCTTTTACTTTCCTGCATATTCCAATAGAGGGGAGAACAGATTACATGGATGTCCAGAGGTAACTTTGTTTTTACTTATACCATACGAAGGACTTTAGACATGATGATCAGTTGTTTTTTTTTTTTTTTCTTTTCCTCTATCAAGAAAGGTTGCACAGTGTCTAAGGTTACTATAGCCAGGTGGATATGTGTTTGTATTGTTTATTATTACTTCTGTGTGGGAAAGACCTTGAACTCAAGACTGAGAGCACTCTCTCATGGCTCAGGCTTATTCGGCAGCATTTCTTTGGACTGTACCTTTATGCAATATTACAACAGCAACTTACATGGTCTAGCTTGTTAAACATTTTAGTTTGAGCAAAATTGTTTCCATACCTTTTAGATCCCCATTTCTCAAAGGCTTGCTGGGGTTGGCCACCCACGATAAGCTAGGGATTCTGTCTTGTTGCTTCATTGTGTGTGCAGGACTGGACCAAATACAGAAGTTATTTACTTAACAGAATGACTGATTTGTCTGCTCTCTGGCTTGACACTGGAACAACCCCTCCCACCTTCCCCTTCCAATCTAATTTCCGTGGGACCCGTAGAACAATGGTGTTTTGTTAGTAGTCTGGACTTGATATTTGAAAATGTATTCTGATTGTGTAATTATTGCTTCTCTATACGCTGGTTTTACCACTTGATCTGGAGTATCTCCTCAGGGCAGGAAGTTATGGGATAGGGGAGGAGCTTGAGCTTGTGAGGGGATTCACTGCTGTAAGAAAAGGTGCCAAGGCAACTAGTCCTGTTCCATTGTTAGGACAGAAACCAGGCAAATCTATCATTCTGCTAAATATATAACTTATGTTTGAGTGAAATTTCCCTTTCCCATCTCCCCTGCCCCTATCCCCTGTAATTGACATGATTGATTAGGAGGTAGACTAAACCACAATGCATAGAGCAGAGGTTTGGCTGTATCAGACCTTTCCCCTTGTTCAGCAATTGCTTGACTATGGGGCAATACAATGGGAGCTAGAGCAAGAATAAAGGTTAGGTTTCTATGCCAGTATTTTCTAAGCTATAGAAGTGATAGGATATAAAAACTGTACCTGGTCCTCTCTAGGCTGAATTTGTTCCCACAAGTACCCAACTTCATGATACCCTGCAGTCACTGCTGCTGTTAGTCCTCCCTTTGGCATTCCAAATCACCCTGAACTGGAAGGATACTTCTTTGCAGATATAAGGACAGGAAAATTGTAAGGTTCATGGTTAGATCCCAGCATTTCCAACTTGCTTCCTTGCCTTTGAGCTCTCTACTACACCCAGGGAAATCCCTGTTCCTAGTGCTGGCCCTTCTCAAACTAAAAGGGATTCACATCCGCCCATACTTTGATTATTGCCTTCTGCTGTCACAGCGTTGGCAACAAATCCTGGAACTCCATCATTAGCACAGACTACCTCCAATATCTTTTTTTTTTTTTTTTTTTTTTTTTTTTGTCATCTTTCCCAAGACAGACCTCACTTTACCTCATACAGACTCAAAACCTTTCTATGAGTGCTTCTGAGGATAGGGTAAAGGCACTATCTTTATTAAGAAAACTACCTTCCATAGGCTCCTACTTTAGCCTCCTTTGCATCATGGAGAAAATAAAGGCCAGGGACTTGCAGAAGGTGTTGAGATACTTGACTTCAACCATTCTAATAGTTTGGCAAGGCAGATTGCACCTCCAAACGATTCAGTGGTTCTTGATGGACTTTTGAAGTTGACACTTGCACCCTGTAGACATGGGGCTCCCTTTGTTGCCCTGTATCTAGATGGTCATTCATATTGTGGGAGGACCAGGTGTGTGGGATTGAAGGGGGAGACCTTTCTGTCTACCAAGGCATGCCCACTCATTGGCAAGAGATGCTTCATATTTTGCATGGGCATGCAAACTCAGCCCTTCTCAGTTCAAGGACAGTGGTCCCTGTTATCAAAGGGTATGTACACCAATTTGAAGGAGGTTTTTAGCAGTCCTGTTGCCCTTAAGGCATTCAAAAATCGCTGAAAACTAGGTGTCCTATTACTTCACCCGGGGAAATGCCTGTCCATAATGTTGGGCTTCATCAGACTAAAAGAGAATCCACATCTACCTATATTTGGACGATTGCCAGCCACAATCTCAACCAAATCCTGGAAATCTCAGAATTACTAGAGGTTTTCTGTAATATCTCAGTTTTTGGTTAAACTCCCCATGTCAAAACCTACCTCACCACAGCCATATGGTGCATAAACAGAGGGAGGCACAAAATTATGTCTGCCTTGCAGCTTGGCAATGTGGGTGTGTGGCCTGGTCCATGCTAAAACTCAGGGCAGAGCATCTTCTCAGGACAACAGTGTAGCCAGTGACTTAAGCAGAACACCAGTAATGGACATTTTCGAAGAGGGTTTTCTGTTAGTTGGCAGACAAATGGGGTCTTACCAAGGTGGAGTTATTTTCCTCTCTTTTGAACCATCAGCTTGTGGTGTGTCATACAAGACTTCATAGCAGCAGGACCTGGAGGGTGGACACCTTTTGTTTTTAGCAGCAGCACCAGTTCCTGCATGCCCACCCTGCACGCATATACTTCTCACTTCCAGGTGGATGAGAAGGAAGTCCGGGAACAGCCCAATATGGTCCTCATTGATACTTGATATCCTTCCATATCACTGTTGCCGTATTTATAACACAAAGGATCTATTGCCAAGGGCAGCCTGACATCCGGGCAGTATGCCAAAGCCTTTAGGTTGCTTTAAGATATGTTGTATGTCACATGTATGCTCTTCCTGTAGCATAGGGCATAATGATGACATCTGGATGAACCATCCTCAGACCTTCTTTGCCACTAGTCTGAATGCCATCTTTTGATTGTCGGTCTGAATGCCTATATTCCGTTGCTGGTTTCACTGAGCCATTGTAGATAAGTGCCCTGTTGGAGTTCCTTTTCTTGTCTTTTTCTTTGTTTCTTGTGAACATTTCAGGTCATCCAAGAAGGGTAAATCCAGTGTGGAGACAGATTCCCCAATAAAGACCGCCATGTCCAGTGTTTGATTTGCCTTGGCACCTCGTATGACCAAACGTCCTGTTCCATCTGTCAGGCTTTTGTTCCTAAAACCTTATATAGTCACCTTTATTCTTTGGCACTGTATCTTGAGAATCACCGTCTTAAACTTCTTGTGAAAGATATGATGGAGGGAACTTCTCACCCTGAGGAGTAGCCATCGGGAAGAAGACCAAGAAGCCTAGGCCGGAATCTTTCTCTCTCCCGTCTCCAACAGACATCTCTCCCAAGATGAGTGAATGCCCGGAGGTTCACCCGGCTTTGTTGTTTGATTCCTCTGCAACAACCAGGTTGGAGGCAGTCAGGGATCCGACTTTTAGCACATCCAAGGAGGCTTTGCAGACATCCATTTCGGACATTCAAGCGAACTACGGATGGTCATTTCCTAGGGGCCCTAGGGGGTGTTCCTCAGAGTTTAGTCAGAGAAGAAGTCCCTACTACCATTGTTGAATGCCGTCCTGGGTCTGAGCTTTCCAAGTTTTGTAAGGCAGACGTCCCTTTAAAGAAAAACAAAAAACTAAACATATTTCTTCTGCTGCTAAGGATCTACAAAGTGAGTGGCAGGCCTTCACTCAGGGTTTGTCTAGTGCTTTGATGGCATTAAAACCTCTTCATGGCGTTTCTGTTCCATCTCCCCTTTGGTTCTCTACTGTTCTTAAAAGGCGCAGGGAACAGGATTGTTCTGAGGTGGAGTTGGATTTGGATGAGGAATCACTTGCTTACTTTTCTCTGATTCCTTCTCCTTTGGACTGTTGGTCAGAGGAAGAGTAATCTACCAGTCCTGATAGTCTCTTTGGAGCGATTTCTTTTGGGGACACAATTTCCAGGATGATGGAGTTCTTTAAATAGGATTGTGCTTGGGTCTCTGAGATTCATAATAAGTACTATAAGTTGCTGCAGATGGAATCTCCTAAACCTTTTGCTGTCCCTCCTGTTTAACTGCTTTGTTGGATGCATTTTCCAATGCCTCTAAAGCTCCAGATTCTCAGCCCCCTGCCCCCAAGGAATCCAACAGGTTCTATAGGGTGCCTGAGGACTGTAAAGTTTTGTACAAGTGTCCTGCTGCTAACCCCTCAGTGGTGTCTGTAGCCTCTGACAAGCCCTCTCAATTGCTTCCTTCTCAGAAGTTACTGCCCTCTGATAAAGATAGCAGAACCATGAAAAGGCCAGATGAGAAGGTTTACACCTCAGCTACATTGGCTTTTAGTGCTGTTTATTATCAGACCCATATGTATAGGTATTTGTTCTCTCCTAGCCCATGCTTGTCAGGTTATATCTAATCTTCCAGACTCTGAGGGTAAAACTTCTGCTCTTTCCCTGTTGAGGGACTTCCTCCAAGGTGGTTCTTTATTCCATCAAGTGTAGTTATGATTTAGCAGATGCTTCTTCTAGAGCTGCTGCTTTTGGGTCAGTGATAAGGAGGTATTCTTTGCTTCGGCTTCAACCTTTGCCTGATGATATCAAGGCTAAATTGATGGATGCTCCTCTTGATAATGAACACTTGTTTGGTGTAGCTGCGGTTGATATGTTTGTCCCTTCAGGATAAGGGAAGAATTTTCAGGAACTTAAACGTGCGTTTGTCTAGTTCCTAAATTTCAGAGAAACCATCCCAATAATCCAGCCTTTGTTCCCAGGCAATCTCGCCCTCCTAAGGGCAAAAAGGGTGGCAAGCAGGCTCCTCCTGCCAAGGCTACTCAGACTTCAGTTCCTCAGAAGTCTTCCTTTCCAGATAAACCAGGTGCTGTCTGACTATCCTATTCTTCCCAGCCACTTTCCTCCTTCTCTTCACTCCTCTGTCTCTTCCTATTTGCCTACAGATTACTCAGCATTCCTGGGTTCTGTTGATTATTTGTCAGAGGTACTTCATGGTATAGAAATCCCTTCCCTCTTTTATAGGTATTCCTCAGCCCCTTCAGAGCAACTCCTTTTTTCCAGCTGGGCTTCCAGACCTTTTGACTCTGTGTACTATTCAAGAGGTGCCTGTGTCCCTGGAGTAAAACCCCCTCACCCTTTGGATGTACCCAGAAAAGAGGGCACTTGGAGACTGATTCTAGACCTCTCTCATCTAAACATTTTTCTGAAGGTGCCCTTCTTTCAAATGTTGTCCCTTCAGACTTCATTCCTTACTTTTCCCAGATGGACGTCTGAGCTTCAAGCCCTTATGGCCTGTACTTTTTATGGTGTTTCATAAGGGCATGGTGTCCTTGTGTACTAATCCTTCTTTTATGCCGAAGGTGATTGAGTTGTCCCTTAATCAGTCTACTCATTTGCCCAGTTTTTTTCCCTTCTGTACAATTTGCCAGGGAGAGGGTGCTGCACACATTTAATGTACATAGACAACTCAGATTTTATTTGGATAAGATGAAGACTATTAGAAAATCTGATCAACTGTTTGTTCCTTTTCATCCCAGGTCTCTAGGATTAGTTGTATCCAAGCAAGCTATTTCTTGCATCTCTAAAGCTATTTCCTTTTGTTGTTCTTTTCATGATAAGAGCCTTCCTTTTCCTGTTGAGGCTTATTCTACTGGAGCTGTGGATTCTTCTGGTGCTTTTCTTCAAGGGTTTGGATACTAAATGTATTCTTGAGGCAGCTACCTGGACTTCTGTGCATACATTTACCAAGCTCTAAAAGTTGGATGGAATCTCCAGAGCTAGAGATGGTTTTGCTAGGGCCAACCTTCACGGCTTCCTAGAGGGCTCTACTGGTTCTTCCTTTTCCCAAGTTTTTTTACTGAGTTTTGGCACTTTCCCTTATGGTAGGAATAATGCCATAATGATATGGAAAGACATAGTACCATTGTATAAAATCTTGCCATAATGGTAGCTGTCCTTCTCTTCACTGTTGCAGTATTCACTCCCTCTCTCTCTGCCCCCTGGTCCATTTATTTTCTGGATGTACTGAATACCTCTCTTTTCCTTGGAATGGCGTTTCTACTGCAGTTCTCAGTTCTGAGGATGGTCTGTCCAGATGTCATCTTTATGCCCTAAGCTACACTCAAGAAGCATACATATGATGTACGGCATACCTTAAAGCAATTTGATATACTGGCCGGATATCAGGCTGCCCTTGGCAGGGGATCCCTTATGTTATGAGTACTGCAATAGTGAGCAGAAGGATATCTGCCATTCTAGTAAGATTTTACTGAACTGTGCTTTCTTTTATAGTAGCAAAGATGGTCAAGAAACCTCCATTTTACCTGCCACAAGAGATAGTCTTGCTCACCCAGAAAGCAAAAACCCTGGTACATCCAAACCATAAATAGCCTCAGGTTAATGGCCTGGAAGATCGGATGCTTATTCCTGTCAAGTGCTTTTCTATCGGGAATCCTAACTATTCCAAAATAAATCAGGAACCCTAACAAAGGGAAACTGTTCTGGTGAAATAGAAAAAAGTTTATTTTTCATTTTGTACAAGAAAAACAACTACCTGTTGAATGTGGGAGTAACCCCTTGTTATCACCTATTTGTCAAATCTTTTTACAGCAGGAATGTCTTAACTTTCTATAAAGTTGCATGTTTCATCTATATCTGCATGTCTGGTACTAACCTCTTCTCTGATAGTGGATGGCGTGGAAAAGTAGTTCCCAAGGGGACTGATTCACCTATGGTCACCTTGAATAGCTTTCCCTCCCACTTGGGGTATAAACATCATCTTGAAGCAGCTGACTTTGGAACTGTTTGAGTCAGTAGCCTTAGTATCGCTCAAAAAAGTATATCCTGATGAGAATAGCATCAGAGCTATGAGCCGTGATGGCAAATAAATAAAAAAAAAAATTCAGTCTGCCATAGCAGTAGCCTCGAGCTGGGGCTTCCAAGATGGCTGCACATTGAGTAACAGCTTATTTCTAGTTCTTCAATGTGAAAACAGAAACTCAGCAGAGGCCAGTAGACTTGTGTTTATGAGTAACTTTCAGTAACTGGCTAGCAAGTGCAATGTCTGGATGCCAGGAATAAAGAAATACAAAAGACTTGGAAAAAAATCAGCTATAAAAAGTGAGGAAGAAACACTGACTGGGGAAAGTTCTGTAGCTGTTCAGCAAAAAGCAATCCAACCTTCAAACATGACTTCCAATAACCTACAGGAAGATGTAAGACAACTGCATGCAGACCTGGTTAAAATAAACAAAACACTTGTGGAGTATATCTACACAAGTAACAAAAGGCTGGAAAAAATGAAATCAGCTTTAACCAGATATTCAGATAAGATGATAAAGCTGCAAAAATCAAAGGTTGAAATGAAGAAAAGGCTGGCTGAATGTGACTGCTCAGGAAGAGATATTTCAAAAAAATAATAGAATTAGAGGATGGAGCACTTAGGAAAAACATGAGATTTTCAGCTATGTGAGAGAAGCTGGAAAGAACAGACTGCATTAATTTTATGAAAGCACAAATAAGCAACTGGACTGGTATTCCATAACAGGAGTTTGTAGTTGAAATAGTGCATTGTGTATTTACTCCAAACCTGGCTATAAGAAAGCAGCCTAGATCTTTAATAGTAAAGATGCAATCCTACCAGAAGGAGTTGATTCTGACAAAACTGTGGCAGAAGGACAAAGTACTAAACGTGGGAGACGGCAGTGTGTGTTTGTGAAGAATGATTACTCATTGTACAGCAGACAGAAGAGGAGTAATTTATTCCACTATTCAGGGAATCTCGAGATGCAGGTCTGAGATTCAGTGCTAGCCTCAGGCCAAAGGTTTTCAGAGGTGACCTAGTGGATCCAACTGCTGATTTTGTTGCCAAAGTCCTAGACCAAAGGGGAGAGGATGCGCAACGTATGTTAGGTTTCCACTGGCAATTGTGGTACTTCATGACTAAGACTTTGTACATTAGACAAAAGCCAGTTGTTTTGTAAATTTTGCGCATGGTGAGGAGGGTAAACTAGATATGGAGTAGACACTGCCCAAGTGGTTAGGAAACTGTATTGTCTTCTGCAATGAAATAAAAGGCAGGCCTCTGCAGGAACATGAGTACATTCTAGCACAGCAGCCTTTACGTTGGTAGCCTCATTTAGGCAAGATTTGACCCAGGCCTTTTGAAAGATGACTACTTGATGATCAGTTCTTACACTCTCCACTAAAAGCTGGCTGTCCTCCCAAGGCGTAAAACAGATTGGAGAGGTAGTCCATGGTATGTTTGAGGAAGCATCCCAGGAGCAGGTGATGTCACTCGCTCATCATTTGAGAACTATGAGAGTCTGTTTCCATATGCTGTGATTACTACTGCAACAGTAACTGTAAAATTTGAAAATGCAGTACTGTACCTTAATTAGCTGGAAACACTGTATGCAATGAGACCGAGAAACGAAAGTCTTAATTACCCAAGCTCGTGCTCTATAGTTGTCAGTCTCTCCCTTATGAACCAAGTCTTGTGCATTGCTCAGTATGAATTCTTCAAACAGTGTAGTTCATTTAATAAGGTTTTATTAAATGTTCACAATATCCGAATACTGTCTCCATTAGCAGTTCTGATAATTCAAGTTGCTGCACATCATTCTGATTGTCCTGAACAACGTAAACTGACATAGTCTCTAGATGACCTGTTTTCTGTTCTCATGCTCGAGTGATAGACATCTTCTGTGAAGTAACAGGTCGAACAAACTTACTAACCTTAACTGCCCTGCTGTCCTGAACACAGCATATTATCCGTAATTTTCCTCTATTGACTATATCCACATCCCTAACCTTGATCCTCAGGCTACGTCTTGTTTTTTAGTTTTACTTATCTCTTGATTCTTTCCATGAAAAAGGAACATAACAAGAACTGTCTGCAATCTTCCCTTGAGGAACTGTTATTTCAGGAAGGTCAACATTCAGTGGAAGATTCTTTGTTTTTGCTTTCTAAAATGTATGCATAAAATGAAACACCATTTTGTAGCCAGCAAGGTCAACATTCAGTGAAAGATTCTTTGTTTCTGCTTTCCTAAAATGTATGCATAAATGAAACTCCATTTCTATGCTTATTTTATTCTTTAGCCGAATAACTACTGTACAATGAAAAACCCTGATATAACAGTGACCTTATGATGAAAATAGCCTAGTAATTACCTATGAACATAATGACCCCAGAGCGCCTTTCTAAGACTAGTCATGCCTCCCAAAGGTAAGACTTTAAAAACCCTCTTCCTTGCATCTGTAATGTAAACACCTTTATGCTAACCCCAACATAGTACATTTGTGTGAGAATTTATTTGTCTTTATCAGGAAAGTCTGACTGGGTAATAATCATTTGCAGCAGAGGACCAGGGATCAAAGCTTCATTTGTCTAAATTGCATTATACTTAGTTCCAGTTAAACACAGATTAGTTACGTTTCTATGTACATTTATGCACATATAACAGTTATATTTATATATTCAAAGATTTTACAGAGGTAGAAGTTGCTAAAGAGAAAGCCTGCATGCAACTTAGTGGATTGTACAGGTAGCAGTTATGTACTAAAATTGTTTTGTCATTTCAGTGAGAGGTTGAGTATTTGGAGAGTATTGTACAGTGAGCAGAAAGTCTTAACATGGTGATGAGCATGTGCAGGACCAGGACTAGGTAAGCTGCTGTTTAAGCAGTGGTTTAAAACAATTGAGTTTGTTGGAAGTGTTTTATTTGTGTGGGGATACTATTCCAGAGTTTAGCAATACAGTGGGAGTAGAGAGAGTCTCTTGCATTATTATTTGACTTATTTGTGAATATTAAGAATTTGTCACTAGAACAGAGGTCCCTTGTTGGACAGTAGGGCAGTGATACATTTTTTAGTGCAAGGCATTTTTCTGGATGATTGAGTGTGTTTGCTGTAGTTAGTTGTAAATATGTTGGGTAGTTGTGCAGTTCAAACCAGTTTAATTGCTGTAATCTATGACGATGGTGGGCCCTATGAAGGGGATTAGTGGCAAATTTACCTATTTTATTGTATTAGGAGTCAAGTTTCTCTGAGTACTGTTTTAAGTTAGGATAAGAGTGGCATATAAGAGACTTGGTAGTAAGAAGGTGGTGGCTAGAGTTTTTCTTGCAGCATCTGTAAGGTATCCATTGATCCTATAAAGGGAGCCTAGTTTCTAGTGTGTAGATTTAATGGTGTGCAGTATATGCTGGTCATATCTGAGATTGTCATCTGTTATAACACCTAGAAGTTTACTGCGACTTTCAGTTTCAATGACAGCATTATTTGCTGACTTTGATTAAAGATCGGTTTTGATTTTGGCCACTTTTTGAGGTAAAAACATTAACTTAGTTTTCTTGGGGTTGAGTAGGAGGTTTGCTTTTTTGAACCAGGTTTATACAGAGGAGAAATGTTTTTGGATACTTTGGATTTTTGAGAACCCAACATAACAGTAGATCCTTCAAGTATGGTCACTGTTGCAATACTTGTTCCCACTCCCTTCCATCTGAGAATGACCCTTATGTTACCTTCTGTACAAATGTTAACTGCAGGGCAAGATGACACAAAGAGGCACTCATTCTAAAATTTGTTATAGTCAATTCTTAGGCACATAGCTTATGGCTTCCACAAGGTTTGCTGGCAAAAAGAACAGATGCTAGTGTGAGCTATTGCCCTTTTTTATCCGGGATTCCAGAGAGCTTCTCCACATGTGGGTAATGTTTGTTTTCCACAGCTCTGTGCCCAAGAGAGTGCAGTCAGGCAGATATCAGTCTGCAGCTAATTACTAAATGAATACTTCTGCAATAGTAAGCTTACTCGAGCATCACTGTTACAAGTTCTTGTCCATATGCACTTCCTTTGCTTTTGTGGTGTAAATTCTGCTCGAGAATCACAATGTATGTATATATAGCAATTACCTTGCTTTTACAACTTCCTGGTCCAATTGATTTGAAAGTTGCAGCAGTGTCCATCACTTAGTGTACCACGTAATTTTTGGAATAGCAGAACTAAAAATGCATATGGGGATATATTGTAAGACCAGAGATGCACAGATTTATCCCAGTTTTTTGTTAGGCCTATAAGTAGCTGAAGTGTGGGGATACTGCCCTCATGTCAAAAGTATGCAGAGTATTTAAATCACTTTAAAGGTTAAAAAGTGAGATGTGAAGTTGTTCAATCTCGCTGTTCTTTCTTTACTGATGGGTTTGGAGCCGATCCATCTGCTCCAGTACGGCCGTATGCAAAGCTCAAGGTCTTCCAGTAGCAGGAGGCCAAGCCCTATCCCATGATGCACTGTGAATTACCTCAGATCTATTTTGCCGCGGCATCTGATCAGAGGTTGCAGTGCAAGTTCGGGCCTGTACTATTTTCAAAACTTATTTATTAGCAGTTATTTCTATGAAATTGTTGCTAAATTTTCCTAAATAGTTTGATAGGTTATTTCGCTTTATAGCTTCTTAAAAGCTCCCCTTTCCCATGTGTGATTAGTAGTATTTCATATATCGGCCTTGTGTGTTTTTGCCTAGTCTTTTTCTGCTGTAGTTTTTGGTATATCTGCAGATATGTATGTATATATATATATATATATATATATATATATATATATATATATATATATATATATATATATATATTTAGCTTTTCCTATTGTTGGCCTTCAGTATATTGGCCTTAGTTTAGTGAATAGTAGTTAATTTTCAAGGCTCGTTTTTCTGTGTGTTAGTTCAGAGCCTAGTGGTTTACTAATATTTGGTGACATCTTTCTTAGGCTCCTTTGTGTGTGTGTGTGTGCGCTATTAGAGCCTATGGTTTTGCTGGGTAGCTTACTATGTATATGTGTTATATTTTTCTTAGGCTCCTTGCATGTGTGTGTTGTTTGAGCCTAGAGTATTACTGATTATCTGCTCTGTGTTTTTCCTTAGTAGCAGAATGGCGGATGACAAAGATAAACACTCAAAGATTGGGTTTAAAAAGTGTCCAGACTGAGGTCAAAAAATGTCTGTTACTGATGGACATGTAACTTGTGTTTACTGCTTAGGAGCTGTCCACTTACAGGAGTCTTGTGCCATTTGCCATTCCTTTTCTTTGAGAGTGTTACTAGAGAGGAAGAGGAAACTGGTAGACATGGGCTTGTTAAAGCATTCCTTTCAAAAGGCTTTGAGTGACCAGGATGTGGCCAGCAAGTCTTCCAAGTCCTCTAGATCTTCTGTGGAATCTAAGGACTCTAAGCAGTCTAAGAAATCTAAAACATTGGAGGATTCTGCGACATTGGCTCCACAGACTTCAGAGCCGACTGTCTTTTCTTTTTGGAGCCGGCCCACAGCCTTGGAGCTGGTATCCGAAAGGCCTCTATCTCCATTGCTTCAGTCGGCACAGTCAGTGCATTCTTCTAGGTCTTCTGTCAGCTGGATATGGATCAATTGGTGCAGAAGCTTTTGCAGGCACCAGGCCTTGCTAAACTGTTGTCGGCTCCGACCTAAGTGGCTTTGGAGCTGAAGACCACTACTCCTGACTTGACTACTCCTCCTCCAAGCTGTACCAGGCCTTCGGAGCCAGAGGAAGCAGACCTGCTGATCGTGGAGCCTTTGGAGCCGAGACCTGCTCCAGTGTCCTCGGCTCCATCCATTCTGGTGTCCTCGGCACCGACCTGGGACTCTAGAGCCGACACTCTCCAGTCGGATCCGGGGAGGATAGTCAGACCGACTTGTTGGTGCCGACTCTTCCTCTTGGGGCTTCGGCTCGGCTCCTACCTCCAGCTCGGAGCTCATGACCTCGATGCAGGAGGGGTTGGCAGTTCCTTCGGGTCCGTCGACCCCTTCACATCAGAGCCGTGTTGCCTTCAAGGCCATGAGGAGAGCCTTGTCCCCCAAGACATCCTCGACTTCAGACCTTGCTTCCTCATCCCCCAAAGCGCCTGTGTCTGCTTCCATCATCCAGGCTAGGTATAGAGACTCAGAGCCTCAGGTAGCCTCACAGGGTGCCCCCCGCTCTTCCGAGACCTCCCCAGAGGTTCCCACTGAGGAGGTTCTCAGGAAGAGATTGTGCAAGAGGAGACACTTGGACTCCCCACAGGAGTCTTTAACATCTGACACTGACTTGGATGAGTCAGAAGGGTCCCCGCGGTCCCCCTCTGAGGATATCTCTTTTGCTGCGATACTCGAGATCCATAGGTAGAGGGGTGATTGGCAGTACAAAAGCCCTACTGAGGATGAATCAGTTCTCCTGAAGGCTTTCGGGTCTCAATCCTCCACCTCATCGGTGTCTCCGCCCTTCGATGAACTCATGCAGTTGGTCTCTTGGAAGGCGTGGGAGTCACCGAAGTCCATGGAGCCAGTTCCTAGGAGGCCTAATAAGTTTATATCAGCTCCACCAGATAAAACCTTATCCAAAGGAGTCCCTGTTGATGCCATGGTGGTGGTGGCCACCACCAAAAAGGAAACGTCTGAGACATCCTCGTTTATTCATCCTCCTAATAGAGAGTCTAGGATCATGGATAGATATGAGAAATGCATGTTCAGTTCAGTGACTTTTACTCTCCGCTCACTGAACTACTTAACCCATTTCACTAGGTTGCAAAGAGATCTCCTTAAGGAGTTGAGAGATACTCTTCAGGATACTGTAGCTGCAGGGGACTCTGGCAAAGTTGCTGCCCAGTTTGCTACCCAAAATTCTATTGTCAACTCATCCATGCGTCTCATATATGCAGCTGATGGAACAAGTAGGGCAAGCGGGTACAGGAATCGCTCTCAGAAGACATTCCTGGATGCACTTGCGTTCCTTCGCGGAGCCCTTTTAAGTCTTTCTTTGTAAACACCCCTTTTGATGGCTCATCCCTTTTTGGGCCTAAAGTGAAGGAAACTTTGACCAGGTGTTAACAGGAGAGAAAGACTGTCTGCCGTCTGAGTCCATTTTTCCACCTCTACGCGGCCTTATCCCAAAGGCCAAAGGGGAGGGAAAATGTGGTTCCGGAAAGCCCAAGGAGCCTTTCAGGACACACGTTGTGACCCCTCCCCCTCTAGGAGCAGAGGAGGGGGTAATAGTGTAAGACACCGACCTCGCGGCAGAGGAGGTCTGCAACATCAGGGTTACAGAGATCACTTCTCTGGTCAATCCTACCAGCATTCCTGAAAGGAGGCCCAACTGTCCTGCTCTGGAGGCAGTCGGGGGTCGCTTATCTTTGTATCCAGACGCCTGGCAAGAAATAAGACAGCTGGGTACAAAGTATTTCCAGGGGGTACTTCATACCATTCGCCTCACCCCCCCCCCGTCCATAAGGAGAATCCCAGATGCTCCATCCAGTTAAAGGGAACAAGCAACCATAGAGGTCCGCATGTTGCTAGAAAAAAAGTCATCCAGCCAGTCCCAGCAGACCAAACAGGATCCGGAACTTACTCAAGGTTCTTTTTGTTCCAAAGAAAACAGGGGACTGGAGACCCATTTTGGACCTCAGCAGACTCGACCAATATGTGAAGAAAGAGAAGCTCTGGATGGTCCCGCTCCAGTCTATACTTCCCTTTTTAGGGAAAGACAATTGGATGTGCTCGATAGATCTCAAGGATGTGTACTACCACATAATAATGGCCAGGCCATCCAGAGATCACCTGCGTTTCCAGCTGGGAGCCAATCATTATCAATTTCGGGCCCTGCCCTTTGGTCTCACTACAGCCCCCGAGAGTGTTCACCAAATGCATGGTAGTGGTCAAGACTCACCTGAGGCGTCTAGGATTCCAGGTGTTTCCATACCTAGACGATTGGCTCCTTACTGCCACCTCCAGGCATCAACTGATTCAGGCAAGGGAATACACTCTGGCACTCTGCAATCATCATTTAGGCATTACAATCAACTCAGAAAAGTCTGCCTTGTCGCCATCGCAGCATATCGTTTTTATCGGGGCAGAGCTAGACATTTCAACCACGACTCTAAGACTACCAATCGAAAGAATCTTCCTTATTCATCAGCATGTCAGCTCATTCGTATCGAAAGACAGAGCACCAGCTTCAGAAGTTCTAAAAGTATTGGGTTTGATGGCTGCAGCAATCCTGGCCATACCATAAGCAAGAATGCATATTCGGATTCTTCAATGGCTGTTGTTCACTCAATGGTCTTACCAGGAACTTCCAATGGATCATACGATTTTGATTACGAGCTCTCGCAAGAAAGATCTCCAGGGGTGGTTGACGTCTCTTCACGTCACCATAGGACTCCCCTTTGTTTTACCCCCTCCAGTGGCCATTGTGACCACGGACGCTTCCCTGATTGGGGGGGGGGGGGTATTTTCAGGAAAAGACTGCCCAAGGCACATGGACAGATCGAGTCACTTTCGCATATCAATGTTCTGGAGATGAGAGCAGTACTTTTGGCGTTGCAGTACTTCCAGGACTCTCTTCCCCTAGGAACTATTACAATTCAGACAGAAAATATGTTAGTAGTCTAGTACTTGAACAAGTGGGGGGAACCAAGTCTTAACCCCTTTGCCGAGAAGCCCTCAGAGTTTGGCAGTGGGCTGTGTCCTCCCAGCGCTTTCTGTTGGCAACGTACATCCCGGGGAGATCCAAAGTGATAGCAGACAAACTGAGCAGGGCAATCTTGTTGCCACACGAGTGGTCCATCAAGAAAGAGATTGCGCACAGGATTTTCCGCAAATGGGGCCAGCCTTGCTGCGACCTTTTTGCCAGCCACATCAACACGAAATGTAGAAGCTACTTTGCTTTGATTCCTCCTTCGGGAGAAGTCCCGAGAGACGCACTCATACAAGATTGGCCCCCGGGTCTCCTCTATGCTTTTCCACCAATCCCATTGATACCCAGAGTTCTACAGAAAGCAAAATCCCTGGGAAGGTCCATCATTCTTATAGCCCTTCATTGGCCTCGGCAGATTTGGTTCCCATTCCTTCAACATCATCTCTTGGAGGATCCCAGGATTCTGGACCCAGTTCCAGACCTTCTGACACATCCATCGGGGGACGTGCATTCTTCTCTGCAGTCACTGAAGCTGACAGCTTGGCTGCTCCAGTTCCCCTCATAGCCAGGCTTCACAACTTCTCCAGTGAGACAAAACAGATTCCTTTGTCTTCTCACAAGCCCATCCACTAGAATATTATATCTTAGTAAGTGGAAGAGATTTTCCATATGGGCTTCTAAGCAGAACATGGATCCTTACCAAACCCCTTTGACATCCATACTAGAATTCTTGACTATGATCTTTAATAAAGGAGTGGCAGCCGCAACAGTTCAGGTTCAGTTGTCTGCTATATCTAACTTTCATCTCGGGATTGACAGGCTAAATAACATGTCCCACAAGTTATCCAAGGCTTTTCTCAAGGGAACATTTCATATGAGACCTCCAGTGAAAACTCCCTATTCTCCATGGAATTTAAATTTTATGCTGTCTTGTATAATCCTTCCACCATTTGAACCAGCATCATCTTGTGACCTCAAATATTTGTCGTGGAAAACCATTTTCTGGTAGCTGTTACTTCTGCCCGCAGAGTGTCAGAACTTCAGGCTTTTGTCGATCAGCCCACCTTATTTGATTTTTCATGCTGACAGAGTATCTCTTAGGACAAACTCCTGCTTTTTTCCCAAAGTTTGTTCCGAAACTAATATCAACCAAGTCATTGAGTTACTAATTTTCTTCCCTAATCATTCCAATAAGTTGGAGTGTATGCTGGACAAACTTGATGTTCACAGACAGCTCAGATTTTATTTGGATAGAACAAAAGATTTCAGGAAATCTGACCAACTAGCTGTATTCTGTTTAGGAGAGTATTTGGAGAGTATCATACAGTGAGCACAAAGTCTTAACATGGTGATGAGCATGTGCAGGACCAGGACTAGTTAAGATGCTGTTTAAGCAGTGGTTTAAAACTGTTGAGTTTGTTGGTGTTTTATTTGTGTGGGGATACTATTCCAGAGTTTAGTAATGCACTGGGAGTAGAGAGAGTCTCTTGCATTATTATTTGACTTATTTGTGAGTATTAAGAATTTGTCACTAGAACAGAGGTCCGTTGTTGGACAGTAGGGCAGTGATACATTTTTTAGTGCAGGGCATTTTTCTGAATGATGAATGAGTGTGTTTGCTGTAGTTAGTTGTAAATATGTTGGGTAGTTGTGCAGTTCAAGCCAGTTTAATTGCTGTAATCTATGACAATGGTGGGTCCTATGAAGGGGATTAGTGGCAAATTTACCTATTTTATTGTATTAGGAGGCAGATACCCGCGGTGGTGGTGCTGCAGTAGCGTTGTCGCCTCACAGTAAGACGCTGTCCGGTTCGATTCTCAGCTAGAGCGTCTTCTGCGTGGAGACATGCGTGAATGGGCATACCTTCGTTGAAGGTTGTGCGTCAGGCCTGGCAAGCCGGTACGTAAAAATCAACTGCCAATCATTAGCGGACCAGAGTTCCGTTGTGGCGACCCTTAACTGGGAAAAGCCAAAAGACACAAATTGTATTAGGAGGCAAGTTTCTTTCTTTGAGTACTGTTACGTTAAGAGTGGCATATAAGAGACTTGGTAGTACGAAGGTGGTGGCTAGAGTTTTTCTTGCAGCATCTGTAAGGTATCCATTGATCCTATAAAGGGAGCCTAGTTTCTAGTGTGTAGATTTAATGGTGTGCAGTATATGCTGGTCATATTTGAGATTGTCATCTGTTATAATACCTAGAAGTTTACTTAGTTTCAATGATGGTATTATTTGCTGACTTTATGATGAAAGATCGGTTTTGATTTTGGCCACTTTTTGAGGTAAAAAAAACATTAACTTAGTTTTCTTGGGGTTGAGTAGGAGGTTTGCTTCTTTGAACCAGGTTTATACAGAGGAGAAATATTTTTGGGTACTTTGGATTTTTGAGAACCCAACATAACGGTAGATCTTCAAGTACGGTCACTGTTGCAATACTTGTTCCCACTCCCACCCGAGAATGACCCTTATGTTACCTTCTTTACAAATGTTAACTCTGCAGGGCAAGATAACACAGAGGCTCTCATTCTAAAATTTGTAATAGTCAATTCTTAGGCATGTAGGATATGGCTTCCACGAGGTTTGCTGGCAAAAAGAACAGATGCTAGTGTGAGCTAATGCCCTTTTTATCCAGGATTCCAGAGAGCTTCTCCACATGTGGGTAATGTTTGTTTGCACTCTGTTGGGCACAGAGTTGCGGAAGTCAGGCAGATATCAGTCTGCAGCTAATTTCTAAATGAATATTTCTGCAATATTAAGCTTACTCGAACATCACTGTTACAAGTTCTTGTCCATATGCAGTTGATTTGAAAGCTGCAGCAGTGTCCATCACATAGTGTGCCATGGGTGCCAGAGGGCCATATTTGCAATTTTTGGAATAGCAGAACTAAAAATGCATATGGGGATATATTGTAAGACCAGAGATGCACAGATTTATCCCAGTTTTATTGTTAGGGCTATAAGTAGCTGAAGTGTGGGGATACTGCCCTCATGTCAAAAGTATGCAGAGTATTTATTTCAATTTAAAGGATAAAAAGTGAGTTTTAGAATCTGCAGTTTGTTTGGATCACAGGTGAGTTTTCAAAGTGATGGGATCTGTAGGAGTAGGTATCGCACTTTCAATAGGGTGCCTTTCGACACAGACTCTTTATCCATTATCCTTGTAACCCCATTTCCATTTTCTGGCTTTAATTCCAGAATAAGTTTGAGAAACTATAGTTTGTGTATATAAGTCTTTCAGATAATGCCATGATAGACAAGAGCATAAAGCAGAAACCACCAAATCATTTGTTGTCTCAGGTGCAGCTGAGATAGAAAACAAGATTTTAAAAATGGATTTCTGAATTTATAGTCAATCATTTATCTTTGAGCATCAAATGACAGGTTTTTGTTCCTGAAATTTGCCCATTACAAATAAAGCTATAGTTTTTTTTACACGTCATTACCTTGAAGCTGTTGTATATTAAACAAAAAATAATTTTTAAACTGTCTTTTCTTTGATTTCAGATGCAGTAATTATGTGCACCACCAGAAGATGAATAACAGAATGTGCACCATATTTAATAACTGTCCTTTGGAAGTAACTACAGCAAAAACAAAGGTCATATATTACAATCAATTTGATTAAATCTTTGAAGTTGGCATGCATGCAAAAAGCTGGAACCATGCAAGTTGAGATCCCTACACGTCTATAATTGAGAAGACAAGAACACAAATGCTCGACTTAAACTGTGTTTTTCCATTTACACGTGGGAGTAGAACACAAGTGCTCTCAATGTAGTAAATGTCTAAAAGTGTGCTTCTACCAAAAGATTATCTAGCTTTTGTGAAAGGGTCACCTTATGTTATTTGGGTTACCTGAATGGTTTGCTTCATACTGAGGCATTGCTTTTAAGGCTTGTCCGCTGTATTTTTATTTTATTTGTATCTAGATAGATATATATGTTATAAAACAAGTTTCAGATCTGAGAAATTGCTATTTCTGGAGGGGCTGACTTACGCCTTCATTGTCCATGACTGTCATAAGCAAAATACACTAAAAATCTACATACATATTTCTTTACTGAAGTATAATGTAAGCAACAGCTAAGGAAACTCAACCAAGGACCGAAGTCCACAGCAGTAACTGAAGAAACCTGAATCGAACAAGAGCAAATTATCAGTTCCCATTTGTGGGTTTAGTTTTTAAGGCATTTTTGGGGTTATGTAACTTGCTATATTTTATTCTAAGTTTTGTGACCAATGTCCAGCCCATATGTGTAGAAACATGGTAAGATGAAACTCATTCAGTAGTTATCCATCCGCATAAGGGACGTTAAGATTTAAGAAACTTTCTTGTTCCTTTCTGCACAAAGGAAATACTAAAGAAAAGAGTCTGTCTGTGGCTTTGCTACAGCTGCTATTGTCATTCGGTCTAAAATCACTTTTTATAATGGGTTTACTTTGAACTGAAGTATTTTTATGCAGTTCAGTTCCCAAAGCTCTTTGTATTATACAGTATAAGACTTCCATTTCACAAATTCCCTCACCTTTGGTGTTTTGGTCATTGATTTATAAATGCAAAATAGACATCAAAAATTTGTAAGCTGAAGAAATCCCCAACAAAAACTAGACTTAATCTGTTTCTTAAACACAAAATGTAGTTTCTGTTCTGGTTGTGCTGCTACTTGTGGGTTGGGTTTTCTCAGACTACAGTTGATTGGGAATAAGGTTAGGTTTGAATTATGGCATCATAAAGAAAACAAGTAGGATAAAATGATGAACTTGAAGATGTACGAGAAAACTTTTAAAATGTACTAAAAGTCTTATTGTGTATGAATGTCCAAGATGATTGTAAAATAGCAGACTGCATTTGCTAATCAACTAAGTCCACATTTGGAATTTTTTAAAATAAGGATTATACCTTTACTCTATGATTTAAAAAATAGAATCTTTCAATGAACGATTAAAAGTAATGCCTCCGAAATATTGTGCTACTTTTTTCCACACACTCTGCAGTTACAATTTGCAACATGAGCAGTAATTGCACTTTTTTCCTAAATATTGAAGAGGGAAATTAGTAAATGCATCTGAAAGTATATGAAATGGTGTCTGAAACTAATCAGATTAGCAAAAAGTGACAAAAGTCAGACATTAACAAGTGACTGATTGCTGATCTTCACATTCCATAGAAAGTGATATGTCTACTTGGCATGATGTATGTCGGAGAACATGTAATTGAAAAATGTTAATTTACCTTGTGTTGTATTTTATTGTGGAATATTTTATTGATGTTAGATGATTAAATGCAATTTAGATTAATGTTATTTAAAAAAATTGTGCCTGCAAACATATTGTACTGGAACAATTTTAAATGGTGCTGTAAAGTTCTGACATGTATTGTATAGAACTATGACATTCTAATTTTATTAAGTCATAATCATGGAGTATGGTTGCATTAAATAATGCAGCAACCAGATCTTTGCACAAGGTTTCTTGTTTACATTTACCTGTTTGTACAATTTTTGTGATACTTAGTCTGAAATTAGTATTACCTTACCAGTAACAGTGTATAATATCTAAAGTATTTTTTCTTTTCCTTTTTTTCAACATTTTTCTTTACAACAGCAATTATCGTCTGTGATGTGCGATACATTATAGATTTTGCACCTAGTTCTTTTCATTATATACTTTAAACACTGAGATCTCGCCGTCTGATAGCCCATTAGACAAGGAATACCCATTTTCTTGCTGTTTTATCTGTCACTCCATTATTTACACTCCATATCTGAATCTGTTTTAGTGGGATCCAGATAACTAATTTTGATTCTGCAGAATTGGAGGTATCCTAATCAATCCAGAAACGCATTTAAGTGCACGAAAGAAGTGTCCCATGTTTTGGGAACTTTTGTCTTAGAATTGAATTTAAATACATTTGGAACTAAAAGTATGCCAACATCCTGTAGTCATAGGCTTGTACACTTTGATGTGCCAGTTTAAGGAATTTATGGAGATTGACATTTAGCAACCCGTGTGCTCGTATATTTACATTTTCTTCCCCTTGTGTGTATCACACACACGTTTACCAGCTTCAGTCAATTCTGATAAAATGCTGAGGCATTTATAAATTAAACTGGCTGTTGGGGGTATATAGCAAGAAAAAATATCAGATGAGAAATTCTCTTAGATGAGTGCCTTACAAACTTGTATACACAATATCTGTTCGGTTTTCACTAATTAGCACCTGTTCATGTTCTCTTGTACTAATGAAATGGCATGACATTGTTTATAGACATTTTAAGCCATTTATAGTAGGCACACACTGAACATATTTTGCACATCCTTATTAGCCAGTTTTATATATGCGTGTGCATATACATATTTGGAGAGATCATTATCTGTTAAGAGTATTCTGTTCTTAGTCTAAATGATTATAGACAGCAAGCAGTCTTTCTTTCATTTCATTGAGTGTAGGAGGGGAGATGTTTTTCCAACACCTAAGCCACATGGAAAACCATTATTTAGGAACAGTATGTTAGAAGCACCCTAAGCTTAAAATAGTTCTGATTAGTATACACCTTCCCTGCTGGTGACAAATGCTGAAGAAATCAATTGGTCACTCCTGAATTATTGATACAAACTTGGTTACAGTTCAGAAATGGTGGCAGTGCACCAGTGCTTCCCACCTAACAATGGCTTAGGGTTTTATTCACACCTGTTTTTCAGTCCGCAGGACAAGTGACATGTTCTAAGCAGTTTCTACACTGGATAGTCTTTGACTGTTAAAGATATGTCAAGTTTCAGGTTACAATCTAGGCCATCCTTCTGTTGACACAAGTTTGTTGGATGTACTCAATAGTAATTTTAAATGCTAACTTGGTACATTATGTTCTGGAACTATAAGGGATTATTGCACATAAGTGCAAGCTGCACTTTCAGTAGTATGTCCCTTCCTTGTTAGAGTGTTTTTGTACCTTGGTATTTGTCATAGTTACAGCAGTAGTTCTGCAGCATAATATATTTCCTGTTGTTGCTTTATCCAAATTATTAGTTCTAGTAGCCCATTCCAAATTTTCCAAGAGTTATTATGGGTCCTGCTTTGCCACAGTCATGAAGGATTTCTGTCAAGAGCGAAATCTTTTGTCATAGTACATTTGAGTCCATTTTATAGGAGATAATATGGCAGTGTAAGCATTGTGTCTAGGAGTTGGTGGCTATTGATGTGACATCCAATCCCATGTACAAAATCGGGGAAAAGTGGATTGATGCTGATTGTGAACTTGAAAAATGTGGAACTTCCCAGATCCATTTTCCTTATTAGCTGAATTTTAACATTGACAAAATTTTCTCATTTTGAGCCCCTGTCCTGCAGTCCTCAGATTTGTTACCCAGAAAATCTTTTTTTAATTGCTTCAGCCAAAAGACTCCTGTAACTTTAGGCAGTCCCAAGTAAAAAAAATGATTTATAGTATGTACAGTGTAGGAGCTTCCCAAGGATGCTTATTCATTTCCTTGTGTTGGTAATCTGCAAGTCTTATTGCAATCCATTTATGTTTCTCTGAGGCTTAGAACAAAAGTGCCCAATTGATGATCCTCATGTGGATCACTTGTTACAATAGTGACCTTTAAGAATCCAGCAATAGATGAAGTCCGAAGTCAGTCCTGACTTCCAGAGCTTTGTGCACCTCACACCTCCTCCCTTGGAACATCAATGCAACTTGTGTAAGGGGAATTCTTTCTTGCTGCAAACAGTGATGAGCTTATTTGTGTTTAGGAGTCTTCATTTATTGGTGGATAAGCTATAAGTACCCACTGGAGAACATGTTTTCCCCAATTTTTACTCTTGCTGACTGACGACCATCAGACCCTCTCTCAGTTAATCATCCCATTCATCCTCTTCACTACGTTTGAGGGAACCAGGAGGGGGTCATCATGCAGACATTTTTCTAGGATGGTTTGAGATTTTTAGTTTTTTTTTCCTCCAGCCCTAATACCGTGCACTCAGTAAGGTGCTGAAAAGAGAATGAACAATCTGCTGACAGCGAAGGGGTACCCCTTCACTACTACATGGAGTTTCCTTCCAAGCAGCCTTTTATCTCTCATGCAGCATGAGTAACAATGTCTCCGGTTGCTACCAGGGAGAACACAATGCTATGTGTGTCTGCAAGTGCATGTAAACCCCAATCATCCCCCTTTAGTGAGTGGTCCGTACCCCTTCACTCCTTCTCTGGGGGGGGGAGTATACATGTGGATGGAAGTTCCCCATAGAGAAATGTTGTACCTTGTGTCTGTTTTATTTAGCCCATACCCATGACAACCTGCTGCAGCATCAGTGTGGGGTTTAATATAACAACGCTAAAAAGGAAAGAAAAAATTCTGCAGACGTATCTTGACAAAAGAAGCAGGTGCTGACTTTCAAGGAGGGCTGCTATTTGGATGAACTCTTGCTCTCATCCAGTTCAGACATCTTCTAAGAAACATCAGAATCAAATAAAGAAGCTGTCCCTTTTTGTTAAAGAAAAGTCAGAGGCCAGAGACAAAAACTCTCCATGCAGGTTTCTATCATTCCAAGGTTGTCTCCTGCAATGGTACTTGTGCAGTCACTAACTTTGATAACCTCTTCCTGCCAAGGCTTCCAGAGTTGCCCCTCTGAAAGTCACCATACCATCACAGACGTGTATGTGCTCCTGGCCAAAGTGCATATTCATCCAGTGAGTCCAGATGCTGGGCCTCAGGTGCCTACATCCAGTGCCTACTTTCATATAACCAAAGGATAAGGGGATCCTCTGATTGTCCCTGTATAAGAGGATGCTCAGAAAATCCTTTTTGAGCAGCTAGACTCCTGGCTGCAGGTCTTAGCCACTAAAACAGCCATTTGCATAATTTTGAGGACTCAGATGTTTGCCATCTCACAGGCCTTGCCAGTAATGTAGAAACAAATATCTGCTGCCTCACCCCCCCCCCCCCCAAAAAAAAAAAAAAAAAAAACGCTTCTCTTCAGGATTGGCAGAAGATACCCAGTGACCTGTTTTTATTTTATTTTTTCAAACTCTGTCTGACTAGGCCAACAATCCATTTCAGGAATTTGTTCCACTTCAGAAGAGGCACTGCCTTCCTGAGGGAGGGACAGAATTTTGTAACTCTGAGGAAGAAGATGACCTGACTTACAAATGTCAGGGTTCTTCCCTCTGGGGTATGACTCGTCTGATGTAATCCTGTCTTTTGGTTCGCTTTCAGAAAACGGTTCATTAAGAAAGACTTTCTTTAATGAGGGACCATCAGATGGAACTCTAGGAGGTCTCAGCAGCCCAAAAATATGTATGGACCTTTTGGGCCTAAACACTTCAAACCCTCTTGCACTTCTTCCAGTTTCTGAGGCATTTGTGAATTTAATTTCCTTGAACTGACATCCTGAGCCCCACCTCAAGGAAGCATGACCATTTCTCTGAAGGATCTAGGCTCCATTTAGGTTGTTGTATAAAAAAAATCCATTGTAGGTTCTGTGGTGGTATCAGTGGGTGAGTCCTCAAAGAGACCAGTAGGTAGAACGGATTAGGATCACAAACACAGCATGCAAGTAGACAAGCATTCTATTACATGCAGTTAAAATGCTATGGAGCCATACTCTGCCAGAGGACATCGATATACAATTCTCTAATGCCCCTTTGGATATGGAATTGTATTTTGGACCCCATCCCCAAAAGTGAAAATATAGAAGTATAAAACTAAAAATATAGAATCGATGAAGCAGCTTATTCACCCACCATTTCCAGAATATAGAAGAAGCTACCCTACAAAGAGTAGGCCCTTTTACTGATGCCAGACAGATAGGAAATGGATGAAGGATAAAAATGTCTTTTAAAAGTGCAAATGGCAAGGCCAAAAAGGAAATTCTGAGGAATGAGTGCTGAGAGACAGAGAGCAAATGAGACTGTACCACTCCAAATCCCACATTCATCTCCGTACTGGCCTTTACAACCCCTTTATCCCAAACAGACCTTGTAGATTGTCTCCATCTGATGTAGACTGCATTTTCTATCTGTTCCACAATTTTGAGGGCTACCACTCATGCCAAATGTCCAGAAACATTTGGTGTTGTACCTTCTACAAGAGCAGCTGAAAGCGACAGCAGCAGAAAGTCCCACATAAGAGCACTGGCTTTTGCCCAAGATTTTTTTTCCTAGTACTAAGAAAGTAGGTACCTTGGAGGCTTGTTCTTATTTTGTCAAATCTAAGCAATGTCTTAAAGGTCCAAAAGTTTAAAATGCTCACTTTGCACTCCCATTTACCTTTGCTGTTCCACAGACTCTGGTGGTGACCCTATTTATGAATGCTTATCTACACACACCCTCACATAGGGATTGCAGACACTTTCTAAGAATTAACACAGGGGGATCACACTACCAATTTACTTTCATACCTCTTAAATTATGTAATGCATCCCTTACATTGATGATTGCCTAATTCAGGCCTAGACCTAGGTAGAGCAGCTGAGAGCATTTTCTTGTACTCTGAATTGTTTCTAGGACCTGTGGTTCCCTTTCAATCCCCCCATGTCCAATCTAAATCCATCCAGGACATTTTCCATTTTCCTTCCTTGGTGGCACAGCAGACCAGTCGCCAACATATGATCATCCCAAGCAAACACTTCATTCCTTACCCAATTCTGCCTAGAGCTGGACAAGGAGAGTGTTTCAATGATATAGTCCATGGAGATCTTGGAATATCTGGCATCCATTAACTTCATGGTTTCACTGGTAAGAGTCCACATGGTTACAGTGGCACCTCCACAGCCTCTGACAGCAACATATTCATTTTGTGGAAAAAAACTGTTTCCCTGCTGCCTTGTATATAGAAAGAGATACCAGGACAGAGCCCATGGGTACCAGTATAGGAGTCCCTTTAAGGGCCCTCCTCACAGTCTGCCAAGAAGCTACGTAGCCACTTTCTAGCTCCTTTAAAAGGAATCGCTCTAGAGAAATTGCTGTCTCTCTCAAAATTCAGGTAGGTGTTTGTACCCACTTTGTTTTCTGTACCTACTTCTGGAAAACATTTTAGATTACAGTTTAGAATCAAAGTCTCCTCTAGCATAGCTGATCTTTCCGGCAGTCTGTCTCGTCTCCTAGCCTGTACTTTACTTCCTCCTGGATTTATTAAATTGTGCATCTTTCCCATTGGTTGGACTAACTTCAGAAGTCTTCTTAAAGTAATAGCACAGAATGAATGTTTTTCATATCCATAGTGTGCATCAGTACTGAGTGTTGGCAGCCATGCCATATGCCAGATTTACAGTAAAAATTCTCCACTGGTGCTGTTTAGCAGTTAAATCAGAATGCCATCCACCAGGCTGAAATCCTACAGCAAGTGCCTTCAACATCCCCTGTTAAGAAGTCACAGATGTCTGTTCAGGAGACTCTTGTCTTGGGGGGGGGCTTTCTACTGTAGGCCAATGAATCACTATAGAAGCTTTCTTAACAAGCTAGTTAGAAATTTCACTGGCTGCATAACAAGGCATGTATAGCTCCTTCAGGAGTCCTGTCTACACATCAGCTTGTTATGCTTTGGCAGTGCAGTCTGTGATTGCGCCTCCTGTAGAAAGCAAAGTTCAGTCTATGGAGCTTGGCATTTTCCATTAATGATGCTAAAGGTTCACCAGAACAAGTTAGTTTTTCTGCTATTACTGGAACATCTACTTTGTGGCATTCTGCTGACACTTTGCATAAATGGCCTTATTTACATAATTTATGTGCACATAGCTGTTCTGCTTCTGATCTTTGAGGCTGAAACAGACATGTCTTAACCGAGATTACTTCAGCTTCTCAGTGCCACAAGTATTGTACATATTACTTCCCTTCTCACTGTACTACTATGTATTTGTAGTAGTTTGGTTTGACAGGTGAAGTTCATATTGGTGATTTGCTTCTATTGCTGACAGCTGTGATACGCCACAGCCTTTTGGCCTACAAAGTCTCCTATCACTTCCATTTATCTTCAGCCATCTCTGTAGCCCTCTCTAGACTTGGACACTTCAGAGGTCCCCATGAAAGTGTCTACATGTAAGGCTTGCCTAATACAGTGAAAAGGTATAACTACTGGACCGGCTTGCTCAGAGTCTTCCAGTTCTCTGTGTCACTGTTAGTCTGCTTAAGAGTTTTGTTAGGAATTTTAACTATACTTGTATCATGGCTCCCATTATAACCATTTTCAAATTTCTACTTGGGCAGAATTATTAATCCTTGGTATGAACCATGCCCACATACCACTTCTGTGGCACCTTTTAACTGATGCCTGTAGCTTCAGTATGATATCAGTTTTGTGTATGAAAACACCTGTCTTATAAGCCTCAAATTTTCTTTTTCATAACACATTTCTAAGGTATTTAAGCCAGGCTTATCTTCGAGGTATACATTTACATGGGGAAGTAGGGGCCATATCCCACCTTTCTTAGCTGGAGTTTCCCATCAGAACAAGCCTTAAATGTATACCAAAGGTGGTTCTAATGGCCAGGATAACTATTCCATCCATGTCTAATTGGTCCCTGAGCAGAGTAGCTCTAGAGGAGACCTATGTGTTGGGTATGTGCTACTACATCTAGCACAGGGGGATCCTCCTTGGCGGGTCTGAAAATGGAATATCCTTAATTTCTGAATTTGGCTTTTCTTCCATGAAGGTCACTCCTGGATTGAGGGGCATGCACACCTATTTTTTGCCTGCACAAGTAATGCCACAAGCTACAGAAGTTTATCTGCCTAGCCTTCTATCCTGGCATTTAATTTCTGCCACTTGTGGAAAATTCATTGTTTCAATGGCAAAAGCAGCTAAGCCACTGGTGTGTGTGTGGCTACAGAATCAAGACTAGATTTAGAGGTATTTTCTGTATTGTTTGGGAGAGGTATGATGTGAAGTACTGCCAGTATTTCCACCTGTCCACTCAAAAATGCAGGCTGGAGAAGCTCTTGTCATACTTTCCTACCCAAAGCATGGCAACAGGTAAGAGTGTGCTTACATGTACCACAGTAATGTCTAAGGACAGACGAAGTGAAAATCAGATGTAGTAGCACACCATCTCTGAGATGAAAACTTTCCAAGACAGTCTCTCATTTTCCATTTATCACATCCTCGCATCATTTAATAGTGATACCTCAAATTTGTTTCCAATCTCTTGTCTGTATAATGAAGTACAGGCATTAATCATTAAGGTACATCTCAGACACAAGTAATGCCCAATGTTAAGTTGTCTATATCGCCTTCTTTCTTGCTGGTTGGGTTCGGAGCCGATCCTCTGCTCCGACTCTGCCATCTTCAAAAGCTCGAGAGCTGCTTACTAGCTCGAGGCCACCCCATATCCCATGATGCCTAGCGCTAGATACCCAGATCTCATTTGCCGCTTCTGCTGCAAGGTTGTCTTACTGGCTCAGGTCGTATTTTTTCATTATTTTACTCGTTTTTGATAAAAATTATTAGGCTTGTTAGTGTAGATTGTTTATAGTAGTTAACCTTTCTATATATATATATATATATATATATATATATATATATATATATATATATATATATATTTGTATCTATAATTCTTTCTTGATCCTTCCCCTATCCCTTCAGAAAACTCGTTTTAGTTAGAGAGTTTTCCCCACCCCCTTCACTTTCTTAGGTAGCCATTTAAATTAGAGACTAACCCTTTTCCCTTTTTCTATTTAAAAAAAAAAAAAAACTTTTAGCTTTTACCTAGTTAGTTTTATTTAGCTTATAAATAGAATATTGTCAGTTTTCTTGGCTGTGTTTTGGGTGTCTTAACTTAGTGTGTGTGGTAGTAGTTACATCCTAGTTTTTTTTGTGTGTGTCCTTGGTATTCTAATTCCTTTTCAGGGATGTCCAAGGATACCAAGGTGTCCGGATTCAAGAAGTGTGACTCATGCTGTCAGAAGAAGTCTCTGACAGATGGTCACACTTCTTGTGTCTATTGTGTCTGGGTGCTGTGCACCTGCAGGACTCTTCGGTTTGCCATGCCTTCAGCCCAAGAGTCCTGCAGGAGCGTAAAAATAAGTTAATCCTACGGGGATTACTTAAGCAGGATTCACCGGCTTAGACTCAGCCCTTGAAGGCCTCTAAGCCACCTAAATCTTCGGCTCCCAGTTCGGAGCCGTCGATGGGTGAAGCTGTTCCTTCAGCCTCGGTTCCGGCCGGAACTGATTTACCTGTCTCCCAGTCGGTTCCGACTCTCCCTTCGGAGCCGACGGGGAGTCGAAAGAGATCTAGATCTCCCTCCCTGGAGTCGATACTCTCGGCTCTGAGGTCTCCTCTGCTCCAATTGGAGCACAGTCATCAGTCCCACTCTTCTCGGTCCTCAAGACCCGTTCTCCCTCTCGGAGCTTCTACGCAGGTGAGGTCGGCTCCTACATTGGCTTCGGAGCCGTTCCCCTCGGTGCGGAGTGGGATTCCGGTCTCTTCAGAACCGGAGCCTTCTCGGCATCCGAGCAGGGACGCCTTCGAGGTCATGAGGAGTGTGCTGGCCCCCGAGTCAGCCTCACGATCATCCCCACCGGCTCCTCCCACTATGGTGCCTGCGTCTGCCTCTGCCCCTCTTCCAGACCACAAGCGTGGGGAACCAATGCTCCAGGGCACCCCCTTGGGTGTATCTTCCTCTTCCAAGGCCTCCCCTGATCATTCAGAGGAGCCACCTCGTAAGAGGAAATGCAAGAGGAAGCATGTTGACTCCCCTGAGTCTGTCACATCAGATACCGACTTGGAGGATTCGGAAGGGTCCCCGAGATCCCCCTCTGAAGATGTCTCCTTCTCAGACATCCTTGAGATGGTTAGGCAGAGGGGGAACTGGACTACCCTAAGCCCCTCCGAGGATGAGTCCGTATTCCAGGATGCATTTGGATCCCGACTTTCCACCTCCTGGGTGTCTCCATCTTTCGGCCCACTGATGTCTGTGGTGGCTCGGAAGGCGTGGTCAGCTCCAGACACAGTGGAACCGACCCCCAGAAGACCCGCTAAATTCATAACGGCACCGCAGGATAAACAGTTTTTCACCAAAGGTGTCCCTGTTGATGCCATGGTGGTAACGGCGGCCACAATGGAGGAGTTTGCTGAAACTTCTTCATCTGTCCATCCCCCTAACAAGGAGTCCAGGACGATGGACAGATATGGGAAGCAGATGTTCTCTTCAGCGACCTTTTCTATGAGGTCTGTGAATTATTTGTGCCACTTTACCCTCCTTCAAAGGAGAGCTCCTTAAAGAGCTTGGAGATGCCCTCCAAGATCCATCAGGCAGCCTCCCAGCTGGCGACTCTTAATTCAGTGGTGAACTCCTCCATGAGGCTCATTTCTTATGCAGCCAATTGTGTGAGTAGAACCGCAGGCACAGGTGTTGCTTTAAGGAGACACGCTTGGATGCGGCTATGTAACTTTGTGGAACCTTTCAGAGTGTCTTTCACCAACACCCCCTTTGATGGTTCCTCTCTTTTTGGATCACAGGTGAAGGACACCCTTACCAGGTGTGAACAGGAAGGCAAGACTCTGTCTGCCGTGGGAGTCCGTTTTTCCACTCCTTCCAGACCATATCCCAAGGGTCAGAAGAGTGGAAAGATGTGGTTCCGGAAATCTCAGGGAGCCTTGCCGGATACACATGGTGAGTTCCCATCCAGGGGCAGAGGAGGGAACAATAATAGACGCCGCCCTCGTGGCAGAAGGGGTCCGCAAAACCAGGGCATCAGAGAATCCTTCTCTGAGAAGCCCTCCCACCATCCCTGTAGGGTTGCCCGACTGCCCACCTCCAGAGGCAGTCAGGGGAAGATTATCACTGTACCCAAGAGCCTGGCAAGACATAACACAAGACAAATGGGTACCGTCAGTTATATCCGGAGGCTACAGAATACCCTTTGTTCGCACTCCCCTAGTGTTAAACAAGTCGCTTCCAGATGTTCCACCCAATCTAAGGGATCGAGCAGTACAAGAAATTTCAGAACTGCTAAGAAAAAGGGCCATCCAGCAAGTCCCAGCAGACAAGCAAGGATCCGGAATTTACTCAAGGTTCTTTTTGGTACTAAAAAAGACAGGGGACTGGAGACCCATTCTGGATCTCAGCAGACTGAACAGGTCTGTACAAAGAACCAAGTTTCGGATGGTCATGCTACAGTCCATTGTGCCTTTTCTGGGTCAGGACAATTGGATGTGCTCTATAGATCTTCAGGATGCGTACTACCATGTCAAAATGGACAGACTCCAGAAGATTCCTTCGCTTCTGGCTGGGAGCCAGCCATTACCAGTTCAGAGCTCTGCCCTTTGGTCTCACCACAGCCCCCCAGGGTGTTCAAATGTATGGCAGTAGTTACCGCTCACCTGAGACGGCAAGGATTCCAGGTGTTTCCATATCTAGACGACTGGCTCCTTACTGCTACCACCAGGCATCACCTTCTGCGAAGCAGAGACTACACTATCGAGACTTGCTCCAGACTAGGTATCTCAATAAATTTCAGAAAGTCTGCATTGTCGCCCTGTCAGTCTATCACCTTTATAGGCGCAAATTTAAATACAAAAGACATGTCGGCAAGCCTTCCACCAGACAGGGTATTAGTGATTCGTCAACATGTACAGGTCTTATTAGCATGCAAAAGAATTCAAGCCAGGTTCGTCCTCCAAACTCTAGGTCTCATGGCAGCAGTGATCATACTTGTTCCTCTAGCTCGTTTTCACATGAGGATCCTCCAGTGGCTGCTTTTCACCCAATGGTCCTTCCAGCAGCTTCCCATGTCTCACATGATTATGATCACAGAAGCATGCAAAAAGCACCTTGCATGGTTAATGGTCTCCACATCAGTACCCCTAGGCAGACCATTTGTATTTCCCCCCCAGTTGCTACGGTTACCATGGACGCTTCCCTGATCAGGTGGGGGGGGGCATTATCAGGGCAGGACAGTCCAAGGCACCTGGCAACCTCACGAGTGCCACCTGCATATAAACATCTTGGAGATGAGGGCTGTGCTTCTAGCATTGCAAGCTCTTCAGGACTCTCTTCCTACCAGGACCATTGCAATTCAAACGGACAATATGTCAGTAGTGTGGTACATCAAACAAGCAGGGCGGAACCAAGTCCTACCTTCTATGTCGAGAAGCACTCAGACTCTGGCAGTGGGCGATCTCTTCCCAACGGTTTCTGATCGCAACGCACATCCCTGGGAAGTCCAACGTCATAGCAGACAGGCTGAGCAGAGCAATTTTCATGCCTCACGAGTGGTCTCTGAATCAAGTAGTTGCGGACCAAATATTCCACAAATGGGGCCAGCCTTGCTGCAACCTTTTTGCCACCCCCCTTCAACAGAAAGTGCAACAAATTCTTCTCTCTCCTTCCACTTCCCGGACATTCCCCCAGAGACGCTCTAGTCCACGATTGGCCTCAGGGACTTCTTTATGCATTCCCTCCGTTTCGCCTTATTCCAAAACTGATACAGAAAGCTACTGTATTGGGCTGCAAAATTATCCTCATTGCTCCTTACTGGCCTCGACAAATATGGTTCCTGTTCCTACATCATCATCTTCTCGAGCAGCCTTGGACTCTGGACCCAGTTCCAGACCTTCTGATCCATCAATCGGGTGGGCTGCACCAATCCCTGCAATCTCTCCAGCTCACTGCTTAGTTGCTCCACTTCTAACCTTAGCCAGGCTTCCAGATACCACCCCGTCTATGCAGGAAATTATTTTATCATCGCACAAGTCTACCACTAGAAAAACTTGCGCTAGTAAGTGGAAACGTTTTTCTTCCTGGGCCAGAGACTGAGTATAGCCCCCTTTTCAGCCCCTATACACCACATTTTGGAATTTCTTGCGGAACTCTCCAATTCTGGGTCCGCTTCCGCTACAATTAGAGTTCAGTTAGCTGCAATTTCAAATTTTCACATTGGCCTGTCGGGAAATAATATCATGTCACATAAGCTATGTAGAGCCTTTCTCAAAGGAACCACTCTGCTCAGGCCTCCAGTGAGAGATCCTCCACCTCCGTGGGATCTAAATTTGATTTTAGCTTCGCTAATATTATCTCCCTTTGAACCTGCAGCATCTTGTTCCCTGAAGTTTTTATCTTGGAAAACTCTCTTTCTGGTAGCCATTACTTCAGCCAGAAGAGTTTCAGAACTGCAGGCTCTTTGTACCCGTCCTCCGTACCTAGTGTTCCACAATGATAGGTTGGCCCTCAGAACTAATCCTTCCTTCCTTCCTAAGGTCTCTTCAGAAAATAATTTGAATCAGTCCATAGACCTTCCTGTGTTTTTTCCCAACCACTCCAACAGGGCGGAATATAAGTTGCATCAGTTAGATATTCACAGGCAACTACGTTTTTATTTGCATAGAACTAAAGATATCAGGAAATCGGACCAACTTTTCCTTTCTTATGCTGAGGGTAAACAAGGTCTTCCAGTCTCAAAAGTAACCTTGTCCAGGTGGTTGACTTCTATCATCACATTTATCTATCAACTGAGGAATAAAGAATTACCTGTTAAACCAAAAGGTCACTCCACCAGAGCTTTAGCCACTTCTGTGGCCTTTCAGGCTAGGTTGCCCATGGAATCTATTTGTGCTGCGGTTACGTGGGCCAACCCACATACTTTCATTTCGCATTATAAGTTGGATGTGGTTTCCAGAAACAGAGCAGATTTTGGTTCCACTGTTGTGAAGAGTTTGCTCCGATGAGCCACCCAGGATTTCAGGTGCTAGGGACGCTGTCCCAACCAGCAAGAATGAAGGCAAGATAGACAACTTAACATAAAGAAGTTATGTACCTACCATAACGTTCCATGTTAGTTGTCTTCTTCTCACCTTCTTTCTTGCGTCCCACCCTCCATCCCCCTATCCTTGTAGACCGAGAAGAGTTCCTTATGGGTTTTTTTTCACTGGCTGAGTCTTCTCTGGCTATTCCTTTCTGTCTAGTAGCCTCTCTGGAGGTTTTATATATTCCAGGATAGGATCCTTTCCTTATTACGTCTGCAGTTAGACTTGCCAAACGAGATCTGGGTATCTAGTGTCAGGCATCATGGGATATGGGGTGGCCTCGAGTCAGTATGCCGCTCTCGAGCTTTTGAAGATGGCCGAGTCGGAGCCGAGGATTGGCTCCGAACCCAACCAGCAAGAAAGAAGGTGAGAAGAAGACAACTAACATGGAACGTTATGGTAGGTACATAACTTTCCTGCAGCATTATGTTGACTTGTCTTCCCCGCATAAGTCACTAAAGTCTCACAGCCAGAGTCTGAAGATCATACTCAAGACTTGAGGATTCCGCTCTCCTGCCCCACTTCCAGCTCAGGATGGCTCACTAGTCCAGATTAAGGAAAGTCTACGTTCTACATTACTGAGGTCTGCAGCACGTGCCCTCTGCCTCAGGCAGATTTTCATGGTCTTTTGGGATTTGCCTTCATGAATAGGAAAGTGGAACTCCTGTAGGGAACATGGTCTAATAGAAGCATCAGGCCCACTGCAGGCCTGTCTTGTATCCATGTCATCTGTGACAGTGTGTGCATGTCTCATGCTCAGCTCGACCCTGGCCGACAGTGTGTGCATGTCTCATGCTCAGCTCCACTCTGGCCAAGCATAAGCATGCTCAGTGGTGTTAGGATTCTCCCTACATCTATTTGGTAAGTCTGAGGATCCAGAGACCATTATTTCTGAGACAGAGGAGGATAATGAAAATATCTTCTCAGCAGCTCCGCAGGGGTTCATTCCTTTTCAAAGAAGTTGCTATATGTGCAAATATGAAGCAGCCTAATACCACTCCCCTGGGTCCTAAGAAGGGAAATGCCCTTTGTAAAATCCTGGCTAAGCAAAGTCTGTTCCTGATCAGGCATCCTAGAGGGTAGTTGCACTGCTGTCTGAGAAGGATTCTTTAGCACTGGGCCAGTATGGTAGGAGAGTGTTTGCAGTATCAAATCTTAGATTCCTTAAATGCCAGTCTCATCTATTGAGATTCAAGACCTCCATAGTGGATCAGGTGTTAGGAAGGCTTTTGAATATAAATGAGGTAGACCTCAAGGAGGATCTTGTTAGAACTCAGCCTAGAGTTTCCACAGTAAGCTATCTTGAGGCTTGCTGCAGCTTTCATTGTGTTGATGCTCTTATGGTGGCAGCAGTCTCTGGAATGTGCTTTTGCAATATTGCATGGCTTAAACATGTATTAGAGTTTCTGTTTTTCCCCAGGAAGAGTTGTATCCAAACATTAAGTTGTCTCTCAGAGATCTTGAGACAGGCCCAGACGGTGTGCAAGGGGACTCTGGTTCTACCCCTTACATCTTGGTTCTGAGGGAAGCAGTTTCTGTCTCATCCTGGACTTTAGCAACATCAGTGGCCACCAGAGAGGGCATATTTGCTACATCAAGTTCAGTACAATGACTTCCCTCTTCTGTTATTGGACAGGAGTATAGTTTTGAAAATCAGATGAGGTCCAAATAGGAGGTTCCTTCTTTTCATGCCAAGTGGGCTTCACATTTAGTATACAGTGTTGCCATTCACTGAATCTTCTGTACTCAAGGTGTCTTACCAGGATGATAGCCGTAGTGATAAAGGACTTACAGAGGAAGACACCTCATTTTTCTCGTACTTGTACTACTACTACCAGGTGGTGACCCTAGTATGGGAACTCCCCTGGTTGTACTCTTCAGGGTTTCTGTAAGTCATGAGAAATTATTTTTCATCCTATATCAGAGGCCTGCTTCACTGTTGCAGAGTTGGACATGCTTCATTTTCAATTGTTTCTGTTCCTGGGCACAGGATAATGAGTAAAGGCTTAGACTGTCCTATTCTGTCAGCATTTGATGGCAGCTATGATTTTCATAGTGCCTTTTGCATGCATGCATGCCTGCCTGTTGGTTTATATGTTGCAGTAGACTGAGGAGCCAATGGCTGCAGAGTCGGCACTCACTGAAGTCTAGAATGTTAAGTTGTCAATCTCGCCTTCATTCTTGCTGGATGGGTTCGGAGCCGAACCTCGGCTCTGACTCTGCCTATACTAAAGCTCGAGAGCTAATTTCACCGGCTCGAGGCAACCCTATATCCCATGATGCTAGGTGGTAACTACCCAGATCTCATTTGCCGCTTACGCTAGCGAGGTTGCTCTTTTTACCGGCTCAGGTTAGTGACTGTTTTTTCTCACAAAAATCCTAGTATTTCCTTAGTTTTTTCCCCTAGTATACCTTTTAGTCTTTTATAGGCTAGTTTCTGTTAAATTTAAAGTTTAGCCTCTATTTTTTTATCCCTTATCCCTGTCATACTCCCTCTCCCTAGGTTAGGCCTTAGGCCCTTCTGTTTTATTTAATTCCCTCACAGGGATTCTTTGCTGTTTGTGTGTTCCCCTGTATCCCTATTTGTTGGTGTGTGTGTGTGTGTGTGTGTGTGTGTGTGTGTGTTTTTTTTTTCTCCTAACTGTGGTTGTCCTTTCGACTCCTCAATGTCGAAGGAGACAAAGGTCTCAGGCTTCAAGAAGTGTGACTCGTGCTGTCAGAAGATGTCTCTGACAGACGGTCACACTTCTTGTGTTTATTGCCTGGGACCCCTGCACCTGCAGGACTCTTGCTCAGTGTGCCATGCTTTTAGCCCTGGAGTCCTGCAGGAGCGCAGGAATAAATTGATATTAAGGGGCTTGTTAAAGCCCGAAGGTTCCCCGGCTAAGTCTGTGCCGGGGAAGCCTTCCAAACCACCTAAACCGTTGGCTCCGAGTTTCAAGCCCTGGGATGGTGGTTAATCACCTGCTACATTATCGGCTCCGGCTGGGGCCAATACCTCAGTATCGCAGCTACCTGCATCGGCTCCAGCCGGAGCCGATACCTCTAAGACTCTGTCTTCAAAGTCGGCTCCGGCTGGAGCCGACGTGTCAACGGCTCCATCGGCTCCATTAACCCTGATGCCCTCAGCACGAAAGAGGTCCAGATCTCCATCACTGGAGTCCATACATTCGGCTCCGAAGTCACCGTTACTCTCGGAGCGGAGCCATCGGAGCCATTCCTCTCGGTCGTCCAGACTTTCCGATCATGACCTTGAGAGAGTGGTAAGTAGACTATTAAAGTCTCAGGCACTGGCCCAAATGCTTCATAGCCCGTCTCATCAGACAGCGGCTAAATCCATACAACAGACTATTCCTCCTTCGACTCTACCTCTGTGTTCGGAGCCGGAGCTCCTCGGAGCCATGACTGTTTTGACGTCGGAGCCAATACCTCCCCCTTCGGCTCCGTCATCTGCTCTGATCTCGTCCATGGTGGAGGGATCCGGGCGCTAGGACTCTCTCGCCGGCTCCGAGGGAGCGAGTGGCATCGGACCCTTGTCCGACCCGTTCTCCCTCTCGGAGCGTCGGCATTGGTGAGTTCGGCCCCGACATCGGCTTCAGAGCCGTCCTTGTCGGTGCCAGCTGGGGTTCCTAGCTCTTCGGAGCAGGAGCTCTCTAGCCTGCCTGACAGGGGAGCCTTCGAGGTCATGCGGAGCGTATTGGCCCCAGTGCCTGCTCTACGGTCAGCTCCATCAGCTTCTCCCACAGTAGTGTCTGCTGATGTCTCTTCCTACTCTCTCGCCCTCTGCCATCGAGACCCAACGCCTCAGGTTTCCCCATTGGGAATATCCTCCTCTTCCGAGGTTTCCCCTGATCCGTCAGGTGAACCCCCGCGTAAGAGGACATGTAAGAGGAAACATGTGGACTCCCCCGAGTCAGTCACATCTGATACCGACTTGGATGAGTCTGAAGGATCCCCAAGGTCCGCCTCTGAGGATGTCCCCTTCTCTGACATCCTTGAAATCCTTAAACAGAGGGGGAACTGGTTTTCCCTTAATCCTTCCGAGGATGAGTCGGTTTACCTTGAGGCTTTTGGTTCTCAGCCCTCCACCTCCTGGGTGTCTCCGCCCTTCGACCCCCTTATGGAAGTGGTGGCGTGGACGGCCCCTGACTTGTTGGAACCCACCCCACGGAGGCCTTCTAAACTTATAACAGCCCCTTCTGATAAACAATTATTATCCAAAGGTGTCCCAGTTGATGCCATGGTGGCGGCAGCCGCTAAGAAGGAACTGGCTGATCCTTCAGTACCTATCCATCCGCCTAACAAGGAATCTAGGACAATGTATAGGTACGGCAAGCAGATGTTCTCATCAGCGACCTTTGCCATGCGGTCGCTGAACTATTTATACCACTTCTCCCGTCTTCAAAGAGACATTCTTAAAGAACCGGGTGAGGTCCTACAGGATCCATCAGCTGCTGGGTCTCAGGAAAAAATTAACTCACAGCTAGGAACCCTGAATTCTATTGTCAACTCCTCCATGCAGCTTATTTCATATGCAGCCGATGGAGCGAGTAGGGCCGCAGGCACAGGTGTGGCTTTGAGGCGTCACGCCTGGATGCGGCTTTGTAACTTCGCAGACCCCTTTAAGGCCTCTTTCACTAACTCCCCCTTTGATGGTTCAGCGTTGTTTGGACCTCAATTGAAAGATACTTTGACCAGATGCGAACAAGATGGCAAGACTCTTTCTGCCGTAGGAGTCAGTTTTTCTACCCCATCTAGACCATATCCTAAGGGTCAAAAGGGTGGAAAAATGTTGTTCCGTAAATCACAAGGAGTCACGCCTGACGCAAGAGGTCAGTTCACCCCTAGAGGCAGAGGGGGGGGAACAACAACAGACGCCGCCCAAGAGGCAGAGGGGGTCCGCAGAACCAGGGTAGGAGAGAAACCCTCTCTGACAAACCCTTCCAGCATCCCTGAGGTGTTGCCCGACTGTCCACCTTCGGAGGCAGTCGGGGGAAGATTAGCGCTGTACCCACAAGCCTGGCTCTCCCTCACTCAAGACAGATGGGTGCAGTCGATCATATCCAAGGGTTACAAAATCCCCCTTATCCTAACCCCAATGATTCAAATGGGGTCTCTTCCAGACGTTACACCCAGTCTAAGGGAACAAGCAGCACTAGAAATATCAAAGCTGCTAAAAAATAGAGAGCCATCCAGCCAGTCCCAGCAGACCAGCTAGGATCCGGAGTCTACTCAAAGTTCTTTTTGGTACCAAAAAAAACAGGGGACTGGAGGCCAATATTGGATCTCAGCAATCTAAACAAGTTTGTAAAAAGAACAGGGTTCCGGATGGTCACGCTACAGTCCATTTTACCCCTTCTGGGCAAAGACAATTGGATGTTGCTCAGTGGACCTTCAGGATGTTACTATCGCATCAAAATGCACAAGCGCTCCAGAAGGTTTCTCCACTTCAGGCTGGGAGCCAGGATTCCAGGTGTTTCCATATCTAGACGACTTGCTCCTCACTGCCACCACCAGGCGTCAACTTCTTCTAGCCAGAGACTACACCATCCACATTTGCAAAGAGCTAGGTATCTCTCTAAATTTCGAAAAGTCTGCCTTGTCGCCTTGTCAGTCTATTACCTTCATAGGCGCCACCTTGGACACCGTTCAGCTCTCAGCAAAGTTAACGGAGCAGAGGGTCTTAGATATTCAAAGTCATGTTCACGTCCTCCTTCAGAACAACAAAGTTCAGGCCAGGTATGTTCTGAAGGTGTTAGGTCTTATGGCAGCTGCCATCACGCTCCTTCCCCTTGCCCGCTTTCACATGCGGCTTCTTCAATGGATGCTTTTCTCCCAGTGGTCCTTCCAACAGCTCCCTATGACACACAAGATCCTAAATAACTCTATCTTGCAGAAAACATCTGTCTTGGTGGATGGTCTCCCCTTAAGTCCATCAAGGCAGACCTTTTACCCCCCCCAGTCGCCACAGTCACAACGGATGCCTCCCAGATTGGGTGGGGGGGGGCATTTTCAGGGCAGGACAGTCCATGGCAACCCTTCAAATGCCACTTCCACATAAACATCCTGGAGATGAGACTAGTGCTTTTGACGTTGCAAGCCCTTCAAGACTCTCTTCCCCTGGGGACGATTGCAATTCAGATGGACAATATGTCCGTAGTATGGTATATCAACAAGCAGGGCGGAACCAGGTCATATCCCCTGTGTCGAGAAGCACTCAGACTCTGGCAATGGGCGATCTCTTCTCAGCGGTTTCTGATAGCAACGCACATCCCCGGGAAGTCCAACGTCATAGCGGACAGGCTGAGCAGAGCTGTTCTCATACCTCACGAGTGGTGTCTCAAGCAATCGGTGACGGACAAAATTTTTTGGAATTGGGGGTTTCCTTGCTGCGATCTTTTTGCAACACCACAAAACAGCAAGTGCCTCGACTTCTTCACACTCTTCCCCCTTCCAGGCCATCCCCCCAGAGACGCTCTAGTCCACGATTGGCCTCGGGGACTTCTTTACACCTTTCCCCCCTTACCATTAATCACACAAACAATTCAGAAAGCTACCACCTTGAGGGCCAAGATGATCCTCATTGCCCCTTATTGGCCTCGACAGATATGGTTCCCTTTCCTGCATCGCTACCTTTTGGAGCAGCATTGGCATCTGGATCCAATGCCAGATCTTTTGACCCATCAATCAGGGCAGCTGCACCAATCCCTCCAATCTCTCAACCTCACAGCTTGGTTGCTCCACTTCCGTCCCTAGCCAGGCTTCCAATGATTTCAAATTCTGTCCGCGATATTATCGTAGCTTCCCTTAAATCTTCCACCAGAAGGATTTATGCTAGTAAATGGCAACGCTTTTCCTTTTGGGCAAAGGCTGGGAACATAGATCCCTTCACTGCTCCAATACACTCGGTCTTGGATTTCCTAGCCGAAATCTTTCACTCAGGATCTTCCTCCTCCACAATAAAAGTTCAGCTAGCAGCCATCTCAAGTTTTCACATAGGCTTGTCGGACTCCAACATCATGTCCCATAAGCTTTGCAAGGCATTCCTCAGAGGTATCTTTTTACTCAGGCCTCCGATCAAAGACCCCCCACCACAGTGGGATTTAAACTTAGTTTTAGCATCCTTGATTCTCCCTCCCTTCGAACCTGCGGCCACCTGTTCCTTGAAGTTACTTTCCTGGAAGACACTATTCCTAGTCGCCATTACGTCGGCTAGGAGAGTATCTGAACTTCATGCCCTCTGCATTCACCCTCCTTATTTACTGTTCCACAAAGACGGGGTTTCTCTAAGAACTAACCCGTCTTTTTTACCCAAGGTGGCTTCTCAGACAAATTTAAATCAATCTATTGATCTTCCAGTTCTCTTTCCTAATTCAAACAGGGCGGAGCAAAAACTACATTGTCTGGACGTCCATAGTCAGCTCCGCTTCTATCTGGACAGAACTAAACAATTCAGGAAATCTGATCAACTTTTTTTATCTTATGCTGAGAGTAAAAAGGGTCTTCCGGTATCTAAAGTAACCCTGTCTAGGTGGCTGTCTTCTGTGATTACCTGTATTTATCAACTCAGAGGTAAAGAATTGCCTTCTAGGCCAAGAGCCCATTCAACCAGAGCGTTGGCTACATCTACAGCCTTTCAAGCTTAGATTACCAATAGACACTATCTGTGCGGCTGCCACATGGGCCTCTCCTCATACTTTCGTTACATATTACAAATTGGACATGGCCTCTGGAAACAGCGCAAATTTTTGTTCCACCGTTCTCAAGAGTCTGTTCCAATGAGCCACCCAGGATAAAGGTGCTAGGGACGCGGTCCCATCCAGCAAGAATGAAGGCGAGATTGACAACTTAACATTGAGAAGTTATGTACCTACCATAACGTTCCATGTTAGTTGTCTTCTCGCCTTCTTTCTTGCGTCCCGCCCACCATCCCCCTAGCCTGGACAGACAGAGAGGTTCTTCCCCTTCTTACAGGGGACCTTATCTTGTATTATTCCTAGCTCCAGACAGTTGGTCCTGGGGTAGATTCAGCTTCAGGTAGTGATATTTTGGGAGTTCTTCCTTCTTCTCCTCCACCTCAGAGGGGAGACTGAATTGGCTATGGTTTCTTAGCTACCAAACGAGATCTGGGTAGTTACCGCCTAGCATCATGGGATATAGGGTTGCCTCGAGCCGGTAAAATTAGCTCTCGAGCTTTTGTATAGGCCGAGTTCGGCTCCGAACCCATCCAGCAAGAAAGAAGGTGAGAGAAGACAATTAACATGGTAGGTACATAACTTCTCATTTCACACCACTGTTGCCAAGCCCTGAAGAAATGGAACATTCATTCTCTGATCAAAAAAAAAAAAAAAATTATTTCTATATTTTTACAAATTTGTTTTTCTAATATGATCAATTTTTACATGTATAAATGTTTCCTTCTTTCTACTGTTGTCTAAGTTTCTCATAGGTAACCTATATGTACTTTTTCAAATCACTCTGTTTCCTCTTGGTTATCTACTTAAAGTGGTATCTGTGATGTACTAGTTTTCAAATATTACTCTTTCATGTCACTTACTTTCGGATATGATCCATGTGTATAAATGCTCTAGTGGAGCTTTTCTCCCCGGGCCTCTACTGAAAATGGACATATATCCAGTTAGACTAGCCCGGTCAACAAATGTAAAATAAAAAATAAATTAAAAAAAATTTGCCATCTATCTCGCTGAGTCTTTGCTTCCTGCATCTAAACCAGCTACAAGTTCTGATGACAGAAGTTTCCTCAGATGTTCATCGTGTTTCACTGTTGCAGTCATGACTGTAGGGTTCTCCCCTGCCGGCAGGCAGCCCTCGGTCGGCCAGAATCCCAAAGTTCTGGGTCCAGCGTCGGCTGTTCAACCATGCTCCCTGACGTCAGAGCGCCAGGAGTATAAAGGTGACAGCCGACGCCATCATCTCCACTCTTTCTTGCCGTGCAGTGATAGCAGTTCGCAAGTGCCGGTCGGCTGACTCCTGACTATTTTTTCTGATATATTTCAGTCCGAAGATTTTCTTCTCCACTCAAAGCTAAGTACCCCGTTGGGGAAACTTTTTTCTTGCTCCACTCCGATGTCAGAAAAAGTTAATAATTGTATTTCATGTGGGAAGCAAATACATCATAAGGATTTTCATTCTTACTGTATTCCTTGCTTAGGCCCTGACCACGACGTAGCTAGTTGTCGGTTTTGTGCTAGATTCAATCAACGTACAATTAAGCGAAGGTACGGTTTTGCTTTTCATTACTTCGGTAGGCGCTTTAACTACAAAATGTCGTCAGATACGGTTCCGGCTACCGGAGTTCATAAACGTTGCAAGGATAAAGACAGGCCTCCGAGGTCCAAATCTGATGATAGCGCACAAGCGGAGCCAGCTTCAGGTTCGGCCGTCGTCAGTGAGGCGCTTTTGCAGCCCCTTGTCATCAGCCATTTCAGAACCGATGGCCGAAACGGACTCTCATGAGGAGCCAACCAGGTCTTTAAATATTTCTGTTGAAGGACCTTCGGACAATGCTCCTTCGGATGGGTCTGGAGCTGCTGTGCAGGTACCGGCTTCCGAAGGGGTTTTCAGGCCTACTCAGCTTCTAATAAAGGCAAAGACAAAGGCAAAGACTCCTTCTAAATCAAAGACTACAACACAGGCCTCCTCTCAACTGGCTCCCAAGTCACAGAAACAGTTACTCAAGATGGCGGAGGATTTACTTACTATGATTAGGGGTTCACATCCCCCTCCAGATAAAAGGCCAAGGCAGGATGTTTATTATGATTCCTCTGATCAAGCTTCTGTTTCTTCAGTTTCTTCTTCTGATCAGGAATATTCTTTCCCTCCTTATGAGGATTCTGATGCTGAAGAATCCATTCCTTCAGCTTCTCCCCGTGAGGATTTTTCTTTTGGGGAAACTTTGCATGAAATGAGGGAACATTTCCACTGGGAAGGACAGGAGTACTCGGAATCTAAGAAAAGATGGAGGGATTTTCTTCTTCCCCAACATAGACCCCTGGCTATTCCTCCTGTTCTGGATATTGTGGATGATGCCTTTTCGGAGGCTAACTTAACCCCTGACTCTCTTCCTCCTGCTCCTGTTAAGCCTGATAGATATTACAGGGTTCCTGATTCCCATCAGTTTTTATACAAAAACCCTTCCGCTGACCCTGAAACCATTTCTCAGGGTCCTAAGGGAGTTAAGGCTGCTTCTGCCAAAAATCCCATTCCTACTGAAAAGGATTCTCGATCCTTAGAGAGATGGGGCAAAAAGGTGTACACTTCTGCTACCTTGTCCATTAGGGCCTTAAACTGTCAGTTTCATATGTTTAAATACCAGCAATTTCTCTTGTCTGTTTTAAAACAAAAGCTTACTTCCATTTCTGCCTGTGCAGATAAGGAATTACATGACTTATTGCATGCCACTGAACAAGTTGGGAAGCATGGTTTACACTGTGGATTTGATGCCTTGGAGGCTTCTTGTAGGGCTGCGGCCTCTGGCACAGTTATTAGAAGGCATGCATGGCTAAAGGATCAGAATTTGCCTGAACAAGTAAAGGCTAAATTATTGGATGCTCCTGTTCAGCATAATGTTTTGTTTGGATCAAAAGCTGAAGAGGTGATTAAAAAGATGGAGGATAAGGCGAAATCCATGCAAACAGTTAAAGATTTCTTACAAGTACAGCCACCTAGATTTAGCAGGAATTGGCCTTCAAAAAATTGGTCCTTTCCCACATCGGACAGGCCTCAGAGGGGTAGATATAGACGCTCCAGAGGAAGGCCTCAAACACAAGCTTCTTTTAGACCAAGACAGTGGACTGCTTCCACCCCTAGGGGAGGAGAGGACAGGTCACAAACGCAACGGAAACAAGCTCAATGACTCCCTCTGTTGGGCTACAGGAACTTCTTGCCTGGAAGCCCCTCTCGGAGGAAAACTCTCTCTTTTATCAGAATTGGACTCAAATAACCCAAGACAAGTGGGTTTTGGATGTGATTTTAAGAGGTTACAAATTCCATTTTCATACCTTGCCAAGGCCAAGCGGATGGCCAGACCTTCCAAAACATCAGTGGATGGAGGCTTTAAACCAGGTGGAAGCTCTTTTGGCTATGAATGCCATAGAACTGGTTCCACTTTCAGAGATGGGAAAAGGTTTTTACTCAAGGCTCTTTCTAGTCCCAAGGAAGCAAAACTCATGGAGACCCATTCTGGATCTGTCGGTCTTGAACACCTTTCTAGAGATTCCAAAATTCAAGATGCTTACTCTACAGCAGCTACTTCCAATGCTGTCCAAAGATGCTTGGCTGGTAACTTTGGATTTAAAGGAGGCATATTTACACATTCCCATCAGGCAGGATCGCAGAAAATACCTCTGGTTCAAGGCCGGATCGAGGCACTTTCAATTCTCTGCGCTGCCCTTTGGATTGTCTACTGCGCCCAGGGTCTTCACCAAATGCCTGGCTCCAGTAGTAGCTTACTGCAGACTCGAGGGAATACAAATTTACCCTTATCTGGACGATTGCCTAATTCAGGCAGACAGCTAGGATGTCTTACTCCAGCATCTAGAATTTGTACAGAACCTTCTCAAGTTCCTGGGATTCTCTGTAAACATAAAAAAGTCAAATTTAACCCCATCACAACAGATAACTTTTCTGGGTGCATTTCTAAACACCACAACCCAGATGGCATTTCTGACATCCGAAAAACAATTACAGCTGGCTTCAACTTTCAGAACCTTGGCAACTTTAACTCGGCTATCTGCAAGGAAATTCCTGCAGGCTTTGGGTTACATGGCCTCCTGCATCCTTCTCGTACCATATGCAAGACTACACATGAGGAAAATACAGTGGTACCTAAAAAGTGTATGGTCTCAGCATTGCCACAGTTTGGACATACTGATCTCCGTCCTTTCTTGCCTTCAAAAGGAATTTCTTTGGTGGTCCAGGGCATGTGCTCTAAACAAAGGGAAACCCTTCCGTCTGCCTCCTGCCACTCAGATTCTAACCACGGACGCCTCGGATTATGCTTGGGGAGCCCATTTTCAGGGCAATTGTCTGCAGGGCCTTTGGACAAAGGATCAGAAGCACCTGCATATCAACTTAAAGGAAATGTTAGCCGTTCAGAAAGCTCTATTGGCCTTCAGGAATCTCTTACAACCAGGACAACTACTAATACGGACGGACAACACCACAGTTATGTGGTACATAAACAAGCAAGGGGGATCTCATTCCTACCCCCTTTGCAGACTAGCCATGGATCTATGGAACACAGCTCTAGCTTGCAATCTGGATCTTCAAGCTCAGTTTCTACCAGGGAAACAAAACTTCCTGGCAGTCTGAGCAGAAACCTTTCGGACCCACACGAGTGGATGCTGGACACCAAAATATTCAGGATGATAACAGAAGTCTGGGGATGTCCTCACATAGACCTCTTTGCATCCCATCTCAATCATCAACTACAGAATTTTTGCACCAGGACTTTCCACAGAAAAGCTTGGAAAGTGGATGCCCTGTCATTCAGTTGGAGGAACCTCTCCGGATATGCCTTTCCACCTCTTCCTCTTCTTCCACGGGTTTATTGAAGATAAAACAGGACAAGCCCAAGATGATAATCTTGCTGGCTCCAAATTGGCCTCGGCAGTTTTGGTATCCAACTCTAAAAAACCTATGTCTGGAGCCCCCTTGGGTTTTACCTCAGTCTCCGAACCTTCTGTCCCAACATCAGGGTCAGGTTCTACACTCTCATGTCAGAACTCTCAGCCTGGCAGCCTGGTTAATCCAGGGCCTTTGATTTCTTCTATTCTACCCAAGCAGGTTATGGATGTCATTTTAGAAGCCAGACGTCCTAGCACTAGAAAATCTTATGCAGGAAAATGGAAAAGATTTTGTTCCTGGATGCAGGCTCAGGATTCTGATCCTCTTCTTCCAAACATTTCCTTATTTTTACTTTATTTGACAGATCTCTTACATAAGGGTCTCTCTTTTTCTTCTATTACGATACATGCCTCTGCTATTTCTGCTCATTATAATACAGACCCTCCCATCTTTTCCCACCAGCTCATGAGACAGTTTCTCAGAGGTGCTAAGAACTTAAGACCTCCTAGATCTCCTCCCATTCCTGCTTGGGAGCTCAACTATGTTTTGGAAAAACTAACCTTGCCTCCTTTTGAGCCTGCTGCTTCTTCTGACATCAAGTTTTTATCTTGGAAGACGGCTATCTTGTTAGTCCTAACCTCTGCCAGGAGAGTTTCAGAGTTACAAGCTCTTATGGCTGTGGAACCTTATATTATTTTTCATCAAGACAGGGTATCTTTGAGGACTAATCCTACCTTCATGCCTAAGGTGGTTTCCAAAGTGGCTTTAAATCAAACTATCCACTTGCCAACTTTTTTCCCCTCTCCTCAAAATAAAGGGGAAAGGATCTTACATTCCTTGGATGTACACACAATTACGTTTTTACCTGGACAGAGCCAAGGACATCAGAAAATCAGAACAATTGTTTGTTTCTTATGCTTCTAGCTCCCAAGGTAAAGCCATTTCAAAACAGACCATTTCTAAATGGATTGCTCATGGAATCAGATTTTGTTATTCACACCATGGAAAGCAAATCCCAGGGAGTATACGGACTCATTCCACCAGAGCTGCTGCCAATTCTGCGGCCTTCCTCAGGGGAGTTCCTACCAAGGACATTTTGGAAGCTGCAACTTGGAGTTCAGTGCATACTTTTTCTAAGCACTACAATCTACCTCTCTACTCTAAGTCTAGGGCAGGCTTTGCCTCTGCAGTCTTGCAGGGCCTTTTAGCCGCCCCTTCTTCTTTATGACCACCTCCCTTTCTTTCAGCTTTGGGATTCTACCCTACAGTCATGACTGCAACAGTGAAACACGATGAACATAGTACAGTTGTGTACACCTACCATAAATGTAGATGTTCGAGTGTCTTCACTGTTGCAGTCTGGGTTTCCCTCCCACCTGTCCCCTCTTATTTTTACTTTTTTATGGTTCCTTTTTTCACCATTCTTCTGAGGTGTATTTGCAAAGAGTATGGGACCTTTATCATTTTGGGACTCCTGACATCTGGGGCAAGAAAAACTGGAGAAGATGGCGTCGGCTGTCAGCTTTATACTCCTGGCGCTCTGACATCAGGGAGCATGGTTGAACAGCCGACGCCGGACCCAGACTTTGGGATTCTGGCCGACCGAGGGCTGCCTGCCGGCAGGGGAGAACCCTACAATCATGACTGCAACAGTGAAGACACTCTAACATCTACATTTATGGTAGGTGTACACAACTGTACTTTCTAGGAAACTAGTCTCCTGTTGAAGAGGCTGTGCAAGCAGTCATCTTGGTCCTCCTAAGAGTCCTGGAGAACAGGCTGAATTCAGGGTCTTTTTCTTATTCATTCCATCAACAATCTATTATGTGGTACTTGAACAAGCAAGAGTGCTGACAGACATAATGCACTTTTTGCAGAGAACTGGTACACTTCTGACAGTGGGCCACACAGTGTCATCATGCTTTGTCTTTTATATATCCCAGTAGAAGTGAAAACACCGAGAGACCATCTGAGCCATTCATGGATCTGAGGATTTCAGAATCCTGATTGGCGAATGTCTTTTGATGTGGAATACCCCAGAGATAAACCTGTTTGTCACACTGGAAAATGCATTTTTCTCCATGCTCTGTGCAGTATTATAGAAGGTGCTCGGGCTAGATGCATTCTCCTTTTCTTTCCCTTTAAAGGGCAGTTCCTTTATGCTTTCCCTTTTTATCCCAGTGATTCCATGCCTCATTATAAAATTCAGGGAAGAAAAAACATAACTCATCCTTGTAACTTCTTGCTGACAGAGAAGGTTGTGATTTTAGGCAGTCCGATCCCTGACAGTATAAGAAACTTTCCTTGTACAAGCTACAGTGGTCTCCCTCAGCTGAGGTGACATTTAAGTCTGTCTCCTGATGTTGATACTTAGTTTAGAAAGCTTGCACCTACCAGACTTTCTTTTGGGAAATGTTGCTGTCAGGGACCATTCCACCACAGTGTGACTTTTTCCATTGCTTACTTCGAGACTGTCTGCGATGGGGTAGTACAGCGGTAGCGTTGTTGCCTCACAGCAAGAGGTTCTCCTGTTCGATTCTCGGCTGGAGTGCCTTCTGTGTGGAGTCTTCATGTCCTCCCCGTGGTCGAGTGGCCTCCAAAAGACATGCGTGAATGGGCGTGCCTTCACTGAAGGTTGGGCGTCGGGCTGGCAACTCAGCACCATCAAAAAAAAAAATCTACTGCCAATCATTAGCGGACCGGAGTTCTGCTGTGGCGACCCCTAACCGGGAAAAGCAGAAAAGACAAACAACTTTGAGACTGTCTGCATTATAGACATGTCTTGGGGCCTATTGATCATAAGGTAATGTCTTCCATAAGCATTATTGCACAAACCTCTCTTGTATTTCACTGCTTTAGGACTTCATCTTCTGATGCTTCACCGGTCAGCCATTTTCAGTGCCTCCCTGGAACTTGTAAATGTTGGGGATTTTTCCCACTCATTGATAAACTGAGAAAGGCTCCTTAATGTGTGATAAAAATTCTTGCAGTATTAGTTGATCCATAAGAAGAATCTCTTTGGTGGCTCTAAATTATCTTTCCACTTTCCAATATGTCTCAATGACCTCTCCATCCAGTTGCTGCTTTGAGATCCATGTAAGATGGGCAGTTAAATACAACAGTGAAGGCACCAAACTTTCATTAATTCTTTCTTGATGTACAGAAAATGTGCTTGCTCATTGAATAGGTGAAGCTGGTAGATTCGGGCACAAGGCACACTGTTCTAATGTTCTGTGTGTTGATAATTGGGTATACACACCCTTGAATGTGGGAGGTTCAGAGGAAAATAGCTGAATTTCGAAAGAAAGGAATGATGTCTCCGATGTTAGGCCACTGAGAAGGGTCCCCTGGTAAAGTAATAAGTTTTGTTTGTTTTTACCATTAGACCTTCACTTTTGCATTTTATCCACAAAATGGAAGGAAGGCAACAGGATGTCAAAGCATTTGCTTTCAAAATAGCTAACTGATTATTTTGCTTTGTCAAAAGATTGATTTTGTTGAAGAATGGTCAAGACCCATTTGGTAAAGCTGGTCCATGTTTTATCTGCTTGCTTCAGTGCTGTATCAATTTCTGGTATTTACACAGCTGTTGCATGATCCTTGGACTCTGCATTCACAAGATATTGCATAGAGTTGCAGAGATGTGGAACTTTATCCTGTTTCTTGACCACTTCACTAGACTTATTGTCTACTGCTAAAATGAGAATAGCTGTGCTAGATATGCAGTGTAATAACATGCATGACTTCATGTAATGTTCTTCCACCAGATATTGATAAACCCATTTTTTTTGCCAGATATTTCATCCCTTCATCTGGATTTCTTACTTGGCATACATTGTCCCATACCTCTCAAATGTCCTGATTATTACCTCATATTTTGGGTTTGTTCCTCATAAAATTTATAGTTTTTGAAAAATCATTGGGGACTGAAGTCACTAAACAATGACAGACATTTGCTTTTCAGACTTTATATTCTTCAGAAAATGCGTGTTAAAATAAAACCTGTTATTCTAGCAACTTGAGTTTATAAGCAGAATATTTAAAATTGGTCTCTATTTTTCAGCCTTAGTTCCCCGTTATTTTGGCTTTCTCCAGATTTCTTGCACTAACAGGTTGACAGGTATGTATTGTACTATGTATTCTTACTTACAGGACAGCTAATGGGGGGGGGGTGGAAGATGCAGCCAGCCACTTTTCATATAACAAAACTTGGAAGAGAGACTTAATCTATAAAAGTGTCCTACCAACTTTACTGCAGCAAGTGCTGCACACACTTTATCAGCAAGGAATTCCAGACATACGAGATTAACATATCAAAATGTATACTGTAACTTGCCTTCATTGCTAGGCTGTTGTGTCTATGTATATTTTTTTCAGTGTGCACAATGTTTTCTGTGAATGCTATCACTGGCAAATCAGGTGTTGATTGTGAGTCAGTGCTCACATTCATTTAATTTGTCTTTTTAGATGAACATTTTAAGTATCCATAATATGCATTATATGATAGAGAAGCCACTCTCAGCTGTCCAGTGTTATGGTGAATATCTCACTATATCTCATTTTGTAGCTAAACATTACTAAACCACTGTTACTTCCATTAATCCAGCTAGTATAAATTCAGAGATTATTGGTTACCACTCTCGTAGCTATGTGATTTAACTTATCAGTCCATATTAACACAGCAAGTAAAATTTCAGAATCAGGTGTTTGGGCATGGAATCAATTCATTCAGTAGGTGAAATAGTTAGGTGTTTGGGCAAGGAATCAATCCATTCAGTAGTTGAAATAGTAACTTTTGTAGCACAAACACTGTATTATAGAAAAGTTACAGAAAACTGAAATAGAGAAGTACTTTAAGAATAATTATACTACATCTCTGTTTTTCTTTTTCAATCAATACTAGTTTTCTTATGCTGTTTTCAGTGCAATTCTTTTGTCTAGAACAAAGATGATGTCAACCTTGATGTAACAGTTTACTTGAATCCCATTTATTAATAAACTTCTTTTACTTCATAAATGTTTTGAAAGACTAAACTTCTTTGTTTTTCTGGGTGATAATCTTGTGGTAATCTTGAGCTCGTGTTTGAGAGCTTGTGTGCCTTTTTACATGTAATACGTAAAACTGTATATATAGACCCTTCCCAAATGGAGGGATCAGGTGAAATTGTATTTGTAATATAGCATTTTGGGTGCAAAGTTGTTCTGCTGTAACATTGCATTGATAGTAGAATAAGCAAGCATTAATAGATAGCAAGTTGTGAAGGTATGTCCTAATAAACACCAAGGTGTGTTCTGTCTTTTGTAACTGGGGATGCCATTGGAACTCATCTTGCAGGAAGCTTTCCAGTCTGCTAGTGGCTAAAGTAGCTTGGAAGACCTCTGATTTGGTTGTCCTGAAGAGACCAGACAAAATTCTTTGGCTCCTGAAGGACTGGACTTGTTTGATACAAACTCACAAGGTGAACTGTCCCACTATAAGAGTATTGGGGGTGCCTTATCCCTCCACTTTCCACATAAATGGACATAAGGGATAAATTACTGAAGGCTATTACTTCAGTAGCCTACATCCTTCCATTTGCCTTCCATACTGCGGTTTTCCCCTACCTAGCATCCCCCTGAATGGCTGCAGAAAAAGAGATTGTGTCTCATTCACAAAATAGCCATTTATAAGGTCCGACCAGATCAGCATGGGTTATGTTTTTGCTCAAAGTTCTTGGTGGTACCCTATGAAAAGAAGAGGTTTTTGGCCCATTCTGGGCAAATGGCTTCAGTAAGTTTGTCCTAAAAGAGCCACTGTACATGGGCAAGATGCAGTCATTCCTCCCCTGTCTATCCAAAGAAGGCCGATTGTGCTGTTTGTATCTCCAAGATGTCTCCATGCACATCAGAGTAGCACATGAGTCACAGAGGTTTCTCTACTTACACATAAGAGCCGGTCATTTTACACATTGCTGTTTGGTCTCACTTTAGCACTATGGTATTCATTTGTATGTCAGTGGTTGCCGCACATGTATGTCTGCAGGGCACCAAGGTCTTCTCATACCTGAAGGACTGGCTGCTGGTAGCCCTGGCTCTGACAGTCTCATAACCTTTAGAGAGTCTCTCTTCACTATTCCAGTCCTTGAATTTTAGTGAACATCACAGTGTCATAGTCCATTATAATCATTGCATTTCTCCAAATGTCTACATCTCTAGAACATTGTTCTTCAGATTCTACCAAGTTGTCTAGTCTAATGGTGACCACAATTTGCATGGCTACAAATGTCTGATAAACACTAGTGTAATAATGTACCCTCAAATTTCAGTGGTATCCAAATATCTGTAAAATGCAAGGACCAAATCAGTTGGTGGATTTGTGAATCCAGTCTGCCACTGTACAGACTCTCATGACTGCATCACAGTTTTGACTTGCCACAGATGGTTCTGCTCTGTAGTGGGGTTGGCATTTTCAGAAGCAGTCCATTCAAGTTATACAGTCATATAAAGGCACTAGAAATAAGGGATGTCCTCCTTGCATTGTAGACATTTCAGGATGCTCTTTCCCAAGATATTGCCATCCACACACCATCAATATGTTTGTGATACTGTATAGGAACAGAAGATAAAGACAGAAAGCATTTTGTGTAAGGTTCTAACATGCACTCCAGCATGATTATATTGAAGCAAAAGGTCTGATATGGTTCATAGGTGGGTACTAGGCTATCTGCCCGAAGGCATTTATAAGCCTAGCCAGAATGTGTTGGCTTTCGCTGTCCCCTTAGATTAGTTCCCTGTGCCTCTGTCCAGCAGAGCCACTGAAGTGATCCCCGAGGTTTCCCATCCACTCGTCAAGGTTTCTTTTGAAGAGTGTTAGCGAGGAGCTCTGCCTAATGTAGATTGGGATCTTGTTCCAAAGCATGGGAAGTCCCTCGGACAGGAATCTATCCCTCCAGCACGTCCTATTTATTGTTGTGGTAAGGTTTAGATCCCTAGAGCGTGTGGCTCTAGGGGATAAGGTTTTCTTTAGGTGGAGCATGTCCATCATTTCTGGTTTGGACATGGCCTTGTATGTCAAGCAGAGATCACCTCTGAGTAGGCAGTATGCAACCGAGTACAACTGGAGATTCTTCAGTCGAGCTGCATAGGGCATATGTTTGAGGCCATTGATCCTCTTGGTGAGGTACTTCTGTGGTATTTCCAGCTGTTGCAGGTGTCTTGTAAGGTACATCCCAAATGGGGCATTGTACTCTAAGATGGGTCTGATGAGTAGAGGGGCACAATGACCTCTTTTGATCTGGATGCAAACCCTTTTGTGATTAGGTGGGCCACGTAGAAGGATTTTCTAACCACTTTGGCAATGTGATTATCAAAGGTGAGATTACTATCTACTTGGGTCCTCAGATCCCTTATTACGTCTTCTGCATTTAGGGGACTGCCACCTATGTGGTAGTTTGTCGGTACTTTGTTTTTTGCAAAGGGGATGACTATGCACTTTTTGGCATTTAGCTTGCGGCCATGATTTTGACACCAGGTATCCGTCTCAGTGAGACCCTTTTGGAGGATGTTTGTCTCAGCCGGAGAGTCGATTATAGCCCCTAGTTTACAGTCATCTGCGAACTTGGTCAGCCATAGTCCTCCTGTGCTTGCCTGTACCTCTGAGAAGTATATGCCGAACAGGATGGGTCCCAGGACCGAGCCCTGGGGAACACCACTTGTAACCGGTTTAGAGACAGACCTAGCTCCTGCAACCGTCACCATGTGGGTTCTGTCTGTGAGCCAGTTGGCAAGCCATCTTGTGACGTAGGGGTTTATGTTCAGGCTGGTGAGCTTGTCTATAATACCAGAAATGGAAGTGGTGTCAAAGGCCTTAGCAAGGTCTAGGTAGGCTGTGTACCACCTTTCCCTCTATAGCTTTGGTAACTGTTTCAAAGAAGTCCACAAACATGTTGAGGTTTAGGAGGCATGATCTGCCTTTAACAAAGCCAAACTGGGTAGGATCCAGTGTTTGGAGGTTCCCAATGTCTCTGTTAATGAGTTCCATGATGATGCGCTCCATAGCCTTGCAGACCAAGCTAGTTAGACTTATAGGATGATAGTTCCCAGGGTCTGTTGTGGCTCCACCTTTGTGAAGCAGGATAACCATTGCTGTACGCTACTCTATGGGTATTTAGCCTGTGGAGAGGCTGAGGTTGAACAGTGTGTTTAGGTGAGGGGTTAGTTTGTCTTTGAGCTCGTGTAGGATGCAGCCTGGGACACTGTCTGGTCCCATTGATGCTGAGTTTTTGGCTTTAGAGAGGGCTGTTTTAACCTGAATGTCTGTGATTTCAGGGACTCTACATTCTTCTGGTATGGTTATGGGTTCTTTTGGGGGTGAAATGGGGGTGACATTTGCGCTGAACCTGTCTGCCAGGATGTTGGCGATATCGGTCGGTTCAGTGTATTTTGTGCCATTCTGCACTAACACCGAGCAGATCTGAGCATTACCACTTAGATTCTTGACATAGCTAAAGAATGCCTTGTGGTTATCTTTGGAGTCCTTGGCAATTTTTCTTTCAAAACTCGCCTTGGATGATTTTATGAGGGATCGTAGTTTCTTCCTGATACTGATAAGGGATGTCTTCCCTTCTTGGGATTTTACTCTTTACTCCACTAGTTTCCTCCTTCTATTGTATAACTTGTTTATGGCAGGAGTCCACCAGACTGGTTTCCTTTTCTTGGAGGAGTGAGTCTTGGTTTTGCTTGGGATGGGACGATCCATGCATTCTTGTAGCTGCCCGTAGAATGCATTAGTAAAGGATTTTGCAGCTTGGACAGTGTTATCCTTCAGCATGGGGGCTTTGAAACTTTCCACCTCAGTCTTAAGTAACGTGAAGTTTGCTTTTGAAAAGTTTTTCGTGGTGGCTTTCTTGTCCAATGGAGGGGGTGGAATATGGATATCCAAAGTGATTTGTTTATGGTCAGATCTAACCAGCGAGGGGTTGACCGCTGGTGTGGAACACCGATCGCCCATGTTGGTGATGACCAGGTCCAATATGTTGTCACCTCTGGTGGGAGTGTTGACCAGTTAAACCAGGGGGTTTGAGTTTATAAATTCTAGGAAAAGTTGGGCAAGGGAGTTAGTACTTGAGTAGTTCTCACAGTTAATGTTTGGGTAATTGAAATCACCCAATATTTCAAAAAGAGATGAGAAGCAGCAATTTGCCAATGAGATCAGTCTGCCAAATATTAGCGTGTGCACATAAGCACAGAGTTGGAAATGTATATACAAAACATCTGTCACGTATTAATATGTGAAAGTAATGGCTTCTTTTTATGAGAGTGGCTACTTTGTCACTATTAAAATTGATTATAAATGGCCTTGCAGGTATAGACAAAAATCTAAGAGTACTGAATTATATTAAAAGAAGGTATAGGGTACAAATAGTAATGTGCATTTAAACATAATTTTGACAAAGGAGGGATTTCAGGATGGACGTTCAGCAGACTATCAGGGAAAAAAGGAAAAGAGCAATAATTTCAGTTGTGAGCGGTGCTTCAGTTGTTATAAATTATGAAATAAGACAATTATGGATTTGTGGTAGTAAGGGGTTGTTGTTGGGCGAAAGCTTACATAGGCATGTACTTATAGTCCATCTAAAACTATTATGGAGATTAGGAGAATTTTTTTTCAGGCACGCAGACAGAATTTACGTTATTCCTCAAGATATAATAACTGGCATATATTGGATACAAATTACTTTTCACAGGAGCACATGTATTTACTTGAATGGTTTGAGACGCATCAAATAACTATATCAGATCATGCACTAGTAAAAGCTAAGTTAAAGATGCAGGGTAAGGATGTAAAAATGAGACACCAGTGCTTTCCTACTTACCTGTTAAAAATACAGGAATTTAATGCATCTCTTTTAAAAAGAGGAAACTTTTCTAATAAAAATGAATGAATAAATAAATAATACAAACTGTTTATAACCAAGAGTCTGACAAGTGAAAAACAGCATTAAGACTGTGAGATGTAGTTTATGTGGTACAGAGTTTGATTCACTGAGCTGTCATTTGCCTACTTTGTGACCTTGACCAAGTCATTTAACCAGACAGTGCTCCTGGACTGCCCCTAAAAAGAGACTGTGTCCCCAAGGGGCCTACCTGGTTAACAAATGGGTAATATTATTTAGGAATTTGTAGTGGATATGATTTGAGAATTATGAGGAAAGAAAAATTGCTTCAGAAAAAATGGCTATTGAAGTGAATGAAATGAAAACAGAATTTAAAAACATAGTAAAAGTTAAAACAAGAGAGAGATAAGCAGTAATGTGGATTATTTAGAGAGGTTGACACAGGCTAAAGTATTGCAGAAGAAGGGAAGTCTCTCAAAACAATGAGGAGAAACTGCAAAGTTCTAAAGGAAAAATGAGAATTTTGATATACAGTAGTTTAGAACGGTTGCTGTTAAAGAAATGTTTTTATAGCAACTCTAGAGTGATAAAGCTTTTAGCACAACTTGGACAATAGAAAGTAAAAATAATTCTTGCCAAACTTATATGACAAGAAAAATAACCACAGATCCTATAGCAGTATTGGAGATATTTTAAGAAGTAAAAACAAACTCATTCAAGGAGCAAAGGGCAGAGTGAAATTCCAAAGCACTAAGAACCTGCAAAAAACATTCCGTTCACCTGTTGACTACTAAAGCAATAACCAACAACGTGGTGTGGTATATTGAAGATTTACTCACGGTTGGTGTGGTTTAATCACGAGGACAAAGTCCAAGTGATTAAACAAAGGCAACCGTGGGTAAATCTTCAATATACCACAACCACAGAGTCAGTTATTGCTATTATACAATGACATTTAAGAAAAAAAATACTTGCCTTTCGTAAATAATGTCTTTTTATAACGGCGGATTACTGTTCTTCCGCCGGTTGTGGTATACTGCTTGTTCGTTTTGATATACTGCGCAAGCATATGGGACTTGAGTTCCCACGCATACCCAGTACATCAATGCTTTGAAACGGAAGCAATGGAGAAAAGTAAGTCTCCGTTATTCCGTTTTTTAATTGTTAAAAAAAAAAGGTTTTGGGGCACTTTATACCAACGGAAAAAAGTCTGGGCAACCGGACCTTTTTCCATTGGTATGTTGTGGGATTTACAACGGCACGCTGGTTGGGCCGGGCCAATCAGCGTGCACATTTTCCGATAGTAATAGGGAGTCATTGTATAATAAAATTTATCAAGTAGTTAAGCACGTTCATCTAAATTAAATGCATTTGTACACTACTTTTGAATCACCAGTTTAGTTGTCTAGTCAAACCATAAACAATACCAATATGTAAAACATGTTTTTCAAACTTTAAACTTCTATCCTGACTCAAGCTATTTACATGTTGTAGTGTTATAACAATCTTATCCAGTCAAATAAAAACATAGTGGATATAAATATTGCTAGTAATGTAATTTAAAATTAAAATACATACAAAATAATGTATTAACATAGTATACAAGTAATAATCGTAATCTAACTAAATATACTAATTCTAAAAGCCTTATCTAAATATCATAATTTGGCTGCTCTCAACTGTAAAACTCTTAATAGACACCAAGTCCTTAATATCAGGGGGGTGGGAAGTATCTAGCAGTAACTGCTGAAACAGCTCCCCTGTACTCTGTCTTCTTTTCCCAGTTTCTCCCCTTTTGGAAAAAGAACCTTTTCTAAAATAAAAAAATGTTTTATATATATATATATATATATATATATAAAATGTGTGTGTGTATAAAGCCATTTAAAACTAGCACATAATGTAGCATGCCTACAGATGGTATTTTTCTTGTCAACTGTTCTAATGCTATAATTACGTTCATAAATTCTGTTTCTATACCATCTGTTTTCCAACATAAAAGGTACTACATGACAAGCAATTAGAAAAACAACCCACCCCCAGGTATGAATGACTCTGTATTTATTAAATGTGTTTTACACATTTTATATAGCCCACCTAATCATGAAGGGATTCACATCTAGATCAGGGGAGGTCATCGTGCCTATTTACTCATCCCTCATCAGGCCCATAATTGAGTACAATGCCCCTTTTGGGATGTACCTTACCAGACACCTGCAGCAACTGGAAAGACCCCAAAAGTACCTCACCAAGAGGATCAAAGGGCTCAAACAGATGCCATATGCTGCCCGGTTAAAGAAACGCCAGCTCTACTCAGTGGCATATACCGCCTGCTCAGAGGCGATCTGTGCCTGACGTATAAAGCCATGTCCAACCCGGAATTAATGGACATGCTGCACCTCAGAAAATCCAAATCCCATCGAGCTACGCGCTCGAGAGACTTGAACCTCAGCGCTGAAATAAATAGGACATGCTGGAGGGGACATATTCATAACCCAGAGGCTCCCTTCACTCTGGAATAAAATTCCAGTCCAGGTTAGGCAGAGTCCCTCATTGACTCTCTTCAAGAGGAATGTTGATGAGTGGATGGGAGATCGTAGGTTTACCCCGGGTATCACTTCTGTGTCACTGTTAGATAGAGGCACAGTATACTAACCTCGAAAAGGGCATAGCAAAATTAATTTAAAATGGGTGGCGAAAGCCAAACACACTCTGGCTAGGCTTATAAATGCCCTAGGGCAGATAGCCTAGTATGAACCTATGAGAGTGCCACATTATAATACTTAATTATAAGGCTTTTAGAATTTTAGTTAGATTATGAACACTTTATTTACTAAAAGTGCTTTAACTGCTAAATAAATTTCAGTGATCAACAGGTAGACAGAATTTTATGCAGATTATTAGAGATATTCTGGTGATTTTATTAAAATTTGTATAAACCAGAAGAATGGGGAGGTCCACGTATGATTTTTCCTTCCATGGCCTCATCCTCTGGAATAGTCTGTATGCTAGCTAGAAGCCTCCTAGCATACCTGTCAGACAAGTCTCACCAAGCCTTTCTATATCACTATGGTTGTCCGCTTGGTTTCTCATCTTTCAGTGATGGCCACAACCCATCTTATCCAGAAAGGTTGGTCTACATGCTAACTTTTTAAAGACCAAAACCTTATAAGAGTAAATGTCTTTATTTCTCACAGTGGGCTCTGATCTAGGATTACATCCTTTCATGGCTCTGGTGACAGACATGCTTAACTATTTATATTGGATATCAATTTCAGATATTTGATTCAGGACTTAGTTATTCTTCGGTCAAAATTAACCTGGCAGTCTTCTCTAATTTTCACTGGGGAGCTAATTGTCACTAGCTTCACTAAAGGTCTATGTCCTCTTACCAAGAACCCAGTTCCCTCGGGACCTCCATTTTGTACAGCAAAATTTGACTGAGCCAACATTTTAGTCATCTACTATGGTAGATCTTTATCTTGTCATTTTCTAGTTGCCTTTACTTCATTGAGGAGAATTTCAGACCTATGGGCCTTCTGTGAATCCTTCTTCGTGTTCTGCAAAGACAGTATGTCCATGAGAATTAATTCCTGTTTTGTCCTTAATATAGCAGTGGAAACCAACTTGAACCAGTCAGTTGAACTGCCTTTTTTCTATTTCCAGCAAAGGTGAATATATGTTTGCCTGCAGATGTTCATAGCCAACTTTGATTTTCAGAAACAAATTCCAAAGAAGGTGTATACCAATATATCTAGATTAATGTTGTCCAAGTGGCTTTCTCATTGTATTCAGTTCTGTTACCAAAAGTAAAAAAAAAAACAAATCTTTGGTATTTCAGACTGGGACTGACTCTGTTAGTGAATAGTTACCTCTCTGGCCTTTTTAAAAATGCATCCTTGCATATTTATGTGGCTGCTGTGTGGACATCACTGAATAATTTTGTGAGACAATATAAGCTGGATGAGAAAGAAAAAAAAAGGTCCATGTCATCCTTTCAGTGCCGCCATAATCAGGGATTATTTCCATGAGGAGCCACACAAGCAGATGGGCTTTGGATTCTGCCTCAAGGTGATGAAGATGGAACTCCCATTCCCAGATATGAATGGTATGTACGTACCTTAACACTAGATGTGGACCATAGGACCATACCCACCCTCATTCCTTCAGCCTCAGTTCTAACAGTCCTGTACAATTTTCACGTGAAAGTTTTGTGTGTGTGTGTCTCTATATAATGTCCGGATTTTTTCCTTATTTTTGGTCTGTTCCTCATAGAATTTCTGGCTTTTCTTGAAAATCATTGAAGATTGAAGTCACTAAGTAATTATGTACATTTGAGTTTCAGAGTTTTGTCTTTTAGAAAATGCATGTTAATGCAAAATTTATTATTCTAAGTTTATGAGAGCAATATTCAGAATTTGTCCCTGATTTACTTTTAGCTTTGTGCAGATTTCTTGTGCTTAGAGGTTGAAAGATGTAGATGTTCATCGTGTTACTCTGCTGCAGTCATTACACTTGGGTTATCCTGCCGTCAGGCAGTCCCGCAGTCGGCCAGAGTTCCAAAGTCTTGGTCCGGCGTCGGTTGCTGTCGCCTCCTACCTGACGTCAGTGCGACAGGGGTATATAAGATGCAGCCGACGCCATTTTCTTCAGTCTTTCTTGCCGCGCGGTGCCCGAAGCAGAAGCCGTTCGCAAGTGCCGGTCGGCCAACTCCTGAGATTTTCATTCCAAATCCAGAACCGAAGTCTTCTAAAAAAGCTAAGTACCCCGTTGGGGAAACTTTTTCTTGCCTCAGACCGATGTCAGTAAAAGTTAATAACTGTATTTCTTGTGGGAAGCAAATACCTCATAAGGATTTCCACTCCTATTGTATTCCATGCCTAGGCCCTGACCACAACGTCACTGGTTGTCGGTTTTGTGCTAGGTTTAACAAGCGCACTATTAAACGTCGGTTTGATTTTGCCCGACATTATTTTGGTAGAAAATTCAATTACACCATGCCGTCGGAAATTCTGACTACCGCAATGCATAAAAAGCGCAAGGAGAAGGACAGGCATCCGAGGTCCAAAACGGACGACGAGGCCTCTTCTAGGCCAGTCGCCGGTTCTCCGGTTTTCAGCGAGGCGCCTACGCAGCCCCTGACAACCGCTTCCACAGACCACCTCCGACTCCCACTTGGAGGTAGCTGGGCCTTCGGATGCACTAGGCCTTCAGTTTACCGATCATAAACCTACAGAGGAAACCAAAGTAGCTGAGCAATCCACCGCTACAGAGGGTGTTTTCAGACCTACCCAGTTAACTATTAAACCCTCTGTTAAGTCTAAGCCCCCCTTAAAGACTAAGAAACAGACACAACTCTCTCCAGGACAAGCTTCCATGCCCAAGAAACAAATGCTAAAAATGGCCGAGGACCTAATCACCCTGATCAGGGGGTCCCATCCCCCTCCTGATAAAAGGCCAAGGCAGGATGCAGACTATGAATCTTCTGACCAGGTGTCCATTTCCTCTGACTCTTCCTCGGACCTAGGATATTCTTTACCCCCTTATGAGGATTCTGATGCTGAGGAATCAATTCAATCAGCCTCTCTGCCTGAGGATTACTCCTTTGGGGAGACCTTACATATCATGAGAGAGCATTTCCATTGGGAAGGCCAGGATTACTCAGAATCCAAGAAAAGACTCAGAGACTTCCTTTTATTGCCCCAACACAGACCCCTTGCTATCCCACCAGTTTTAGACATTGTGGATGATGTGTACACTGAATCCAGTTTGAACCCTGACTCCTTACCCCAAGCCCCAGTTAAACCTGATAGATATTACAGAGTCCCTGACTCTCACAAATTTCTGTACAAAAGCCCTGTTGCTGACCCTGAAACTATTTCTCAGGGACCCAAAGGGATTAAGGCCTCATCAGCAAAAAACCTAGTTCCCTCTGACAGAGATTCCAGAGCATTAGACAGATGGGGAAAGAAGGTATATACATCTGCAACTTTAGCAATTAGAGCCTTGAATTATCAGTTTCACATGCTAAAATATCAGCAATGTTTGATGTCTCAGTTGAAACAAAAGATGCTTTCAGATTCAGACCCTCATAACTTAAAAGAAATGCAGGATTTATTGCATGCAACTGAACAAGTGGGAAAACATACTTTGCAATGTGGGTTTTATTGCTTAGAGGCCTCCTGTAGAGCAGCAGTTACAGACTCTGTCATTAGAAGGCATGCTTGGTTAAAAGAACATACATTACCAGATCATGTTAAGGTCAAATTATTGGATGCACCTTTGCAGCGGGATGTGCTGTTTGGAGTTAAGGCAGAGGAGGTATTCAAGAAAATGGAGGATAAGGCAAAATCTATGCAAACGGTGAAAGATTTCTTACAGGTTCAGCCTCCTCGTTTTAGCAGAAATTGGCCAACAAAGAATTGGTCCTTTCTACTTACAGATAGACCTCAAAGGGGAAGATACAGATGTCCAAGAGGTAGAGGTCAGACGCAAGGCCCTTACAGGCCTTGACAATGGGGCACACCAGGCCAAAAAGAAGGGGAAGACAGGCCTCAACCTTATAAAAAAACAGCCTCAATGACTTTCCACTACAGCTGCCAAACAGCTCTCTCTTGGCAGCCCCCTTAGGATGAAAACTGGCACTTTTCTATCACAACTGGCATTGCATCACCAAAGACAAATGGGTTCTCAACATTGTATCTCAAGGTTACAGGTTCCATTTCCAAACCTTTCCAAGGCTAAAAGGAATGCCAAATCTGCCACCAAATCAATGGACAGAGGCTCAAAAACAAATTACAGCACTCATGGACATGAGAGCTATTGAAAAGGTACCACCACAGGAACAAGGACAAGGATTTTACTCGACTCTTTCTGGTCCCCAGAAAGGACAAAGCCTGGAGACCCATTCTAGACCTTTAAACACTTATCTGGATGTTCCAAAATTCAAGTTGTTGACACTACAGCAGCTTCTTCCCAACCTGGGCAAGAAAGCTTGACTCGTGACTTTGGACCTCAAAGAGGCATATCTGCATGTCCCTATCAGACAAAATTGCAGAAGATGCCTCAAATTTCTTGCTGGTTCAATGCATTCTCAATTCTCTGCACTGCCCTTTGGCTTATCTACTGCGCCCAGGGTCTTCACAAAGTGCCTGACACCAGTAATTGCATTTTGCAGGCAAAAAGGAATTCAGATTTATCCATACCTGGACGACTGCCTGATTCAAGCAGAGAGCAAGGACATTCTATTAAAGCATCTGGCGTACATAAAAAAGTTAAGTTGCCTGGGGTACACAGTAAATGAAAAGAAATCAAAACTAGTGCCCTCACAACAGATAATATTCCTGGGTGCCAGCTTGAGCACAACGGCCCAGATGGCTTATCTCACGGCAGACAAGCAAGGACAACTGACTCAATATTTTCAATTAATGACAACAAAGACCCAACTCCCTGCAAGAAAAATTCTGTAGGCCTTGAGCTACATGGCATCTTGCATACTACTAATTCCATATGCCAGACTGCATATGAGGAAACTACAATGGTACCTAAAGAGTGTATGGTCTCAACACTGTCAAAGTTTGGAAACAGTTATACCACTAATTCCTTGCCTACAACAGAAGTTTCAATGGTGGGCACAAGCTTGTCACCTCAACAAGGGACAGCCTTTCACTCAACCCACAGCCAGGCAGACACTGACAACAGATGCATCGGATTACGCCTGGGGGAGCACACATGGCAGGAAAATGTATCCAGGGCGAGTGGCCCACAGAGCAAAGAAATCTCCACATCAATCAAAAAGAGATGCTAGCTGTAAAAAATGCTATTATAGCTTTCAAGGGCCTACTGCATCCAGGACAATTACTATTAAAGACAGACAACACCACAGTTATGTGGTACGTAAACAAGCAAGGGGGCACACACTCCTACCCCCTCTGCAGACAAGCCATGACCTTGTGGAACACAGCTCTAAACTACCAAGTTCATCTGCAAGCACAGTTCCTGCCAGGAGAGAAAAACACACTGGCAGATGACCTAAGCAGAAACATTATGGACCCACATGAATGGGAACTGAACCCACACATATTCAGAATGATAACACAAAAATGGTGGAGCCCGGACATAGATCTGTTTGCTACCCCAAAGAACTGCCAATTACAGAAATTCTGCACAAGAAGCTACCACCCACAAGCATGGAAAGTGGATGCCCTCTCATTCAGCTGGAAAAAACTACAAGTATATGCTTTCCCCCTTTACCTCTCCTTCCAAAGGTACTCATAAAAGCCAGGCAGGAAGAGCCAATAATGATCCTGATTGCACCAGACTGGCCACGTCAGCACTGGTACACAATCTTAAAGAACTTAACACAAGAACCACCCTGGATTTTACCAGAAATTCCACAGTTGCTGACTCAGCACAACAATCGGATACTCCACAGCCAGCTAAAGACCTTAAATCTAGCTGCATGGAAAATTCCTTAGTCAAGCAAGCAATGTCTCTCTCCAAAGCTGTTATGGATGTCATTCTGGAGGCCAGAAGGCCTAGCACCAGGAAAGCATACCCAGACAAATGGGAGAGATTCTGTGCCTGGAACCAAGCGCACAGCCTTGACCCTCTAGTCTCAAACATTCTTCGTTTACTGCAATACTTAACTGAGATGCTGGACAAGGGCCTCTCTTTTTCATCCATCAAGATCCTCAGCTATCTCGGCTCATTACAACACTAATCCACCAATGTTTTCTAATCCTTTGCTCAAACAATACCTCAGAGGGGCTAAAAACATAAGACCGCCCCGTAGAGCACCAACACCTACTTGGGACCTGAATTTTGTTTTGGAAAGATTAACGTTACCTCCTTTTGAGCCAGCTAACACAGCAGAATTAAAATACATCTCTTGGAAAACTGCTCTGCTACTGGCAATAACATCAGCACGAAGAGTTTCAGAATTACAGGCACTAATGGCAGTGGAACCTTTCCTCATCTTCCACCAGGACAGGGTGTCTTTAAGAACCAACCCTACGTTTATGCCAAAGGTGGTATCAAGTGTGGCTCTAAACCAAACTATTCACTTGCCAACTTTTTATCCAAAACTACAGAACAAAGGGGAGAGACGACTACATTCTTTGGACATTCACAGACAGTTACGCTTCCACTTGGACAAAACCAAAGCTTTCAGAAAATCTGAACAATTATTGGTAGCATACGCTGCAGGAGCACAGGGAAAAGCCATTTCAAAGCAGACTATTTCAAAATGGATAGGGCACTGTATACGTTTCTGCTATACCCATCGTGGGAAACCTGTAACTAGCAGCATTAGATCTCACTCCACCAGGGCAACAGCCACTTCAACTGCATACCTCAGAGGAGTACCTACCAAGGATATTTTGGAAGCAGCAACATGGAGTTCTGTGCATACCTTCACCAAACATTACCATTTGCCTTTATACTCCAAATCCAGAGCTGGCTTCGCCACTGCTGTACTGCAGGGCCTTATAGCCACCCCTAATGCCTTATAGATCCAGCCTCCCTACCTCAGCTTTGGGATTCCACCCAAGTGTAATGACTGCAGCAGTGTAACACGATGAACATAGTACAGTTTTGTACCTACCATAAATGTAGATTTCGAGTGTAAACACTGCTGCAGTCCAGGTTACCCTCCCTCCTTCCCCTCTTACTGTCTGGTATTTACCTAGGGCATATACCCTTTATTACCTATGGGGAGTATTTGCTGGTAACTAAAAATGGTTGTTTGCTTTTCTTTTGTATTTTTTACTAGCAATGTGTATTGCCTACCTATTTGGGGGCACCTGACATCTGGGGCAAGAAAAACTGAAGAAGATGGCGTCGGCTGCATCTTATATACCCCTGTCCCACTGACGTCAGGTAGGAGGCGACAGCAACCTTGGAACTCTGGCCGACTGCGGGACCGCCTAACGGCAGGATAACCCAAGTGTAATGACTGCAGCAGTGTTTACACTCTAACATCTACATTTATGGTAGGTACAAAACTGTACTTTTGTTTGTGTAGTTGATTATTGCTGTGTATGGTTGCTTTGCCTTGCACTCACTTAGATCTGAAGAAGTGTCCTAATCCCCACAGCATTATGGTTAAGGGAGGAGGCTAGGTTGTGAGTGAAAACTTTTATATGCTGGGCTGACTTAAGTTCAGCTAGTCTTGGTCTTTGAGATGAATAAGATGGAACTGCCATTGCAGATCTGTCATTGCTGTTTGTACATAATTTTCTTATCTGCTGTTGTACAGTATAGAGTAGAATTAGGCCGGCTGTGTCATTGCAAAGATGGAAGGACGCAGTCACATGATGTATTTAACCAGGTGCATTAGAAGCCCGCCTTATAAGTTTTCTTTTGCAATTCACAAACACCAACAACAAACTGTAAAATCCACAATGAAAAGCAGCAGGACCCAGAAAGGGCAACTAGTCCAACTTTATTCACTAAAACTACCACTATTAGCGCTTTTGTCTGTGATAAACAGACTTCATCTGATGAAATACACTTGAATAGTCCACCATATGTAAAACACGTCCCATGACCATGCGACTTCCAATGTATCACATTTAAAAAAAAAAAAAAAGAGTCCACATACAATTATAAGCATTGTATAATGCATCACATAATACTAACAGAACCACTTAAATATGCTTAGAAAAGGTGAAAAAATAAACGGGCATTAAAATAATTATTAACAAAAATGAGTGAGTGAGTGCATGGACAACACTTATCTGGTACCGGATATGGTGAATTGGCTACAGCAAAGATTTTCTTTTGCTGTGGAAATGCAACTGGATATTAGAAATAGTTTGTCCAACCTGATGGATGAATCTGAACACAAAAAGAGTAACTGAGTAAATTTCATAAGTTACAGCTGGAGAATGAATATTTATTTGAGTCTATCCACTTGAAGGCAGTCCCAAAAAGAGTATGGACATTTCCCACTGGGTTGGTTTCTGGATCTGCATTTCACAAAGAATTGCTGCTACTGTTTGTTAAACAAGGTTGTGAAATCTTAGAATTAGTGATGAAATATAACAACCTGGAAATTGATGTCCTGCTGAACGATGTGAATACATTAAATAGCCATATTATGGAGCATATGGGCTATTCTTCCCAAAAATGTCAGCATGCCAAGGATGTTCTTCGTGTTTCACTGTTGCAGTCATTACATTTTGGTAATCTCCTGGCAGGTTGCCCTCAGTCGGCCTGATTAACAAAGTCTTGGGTCCTGCGTCGGTTGCTGTCCCTTCTTCCATGACGTCAGGGGTATAAAACATGCAGCCGACGCCATTACTTCAGACTTTATTGCCGTGCGGTGACTGAAGCAGAAGCAGTTCCAAGTGCCGGTCGGCCTACTCCTGAAATTTTCATTTTCGAGTTTCAGAACCGAAGTCTTCAACTTAATGCTAAGTACCCCGTTGGGGAAACTTTTTCTTGCTCTTTACCGATGTCAGTAAAAGTTAATAATTGCATTACTTGTGGAAAGCAAATACCTCATAAAGATTTTCATTTGTACTGTATTCTTTGCCTAGGCCCTGATCACGACGGACCTTGCTGTCGGTGTTGTGCTTTATTTAATCGGCGTACTATCTGTTGGTACATTTTTGCCTCTAAATATTTTGATTCTTGGTTTAATTATCCAGAAATGACATTGGTTAGCCATCCAACTACCGGAATTCCGAAAAAATGCAAAGAAAAAGACAGACAGGCCGTCGAGGTCCAAAACTGCCACCGACGCTTCTAAGCCAGTCACCAGTTCGCCGGTACTCAGTGAGGTACTTTCGCAGCCCCTGATACCCGCTACTTCTAACTCGCAGGCCTCTACTGAGACCCATTCAGAGTCCGGTATGCCGCAAGATGCTTCACCTATTGAACCCGTGGATGTCTCTACCATGGATGGGTCCGGAGCCGCTGTGCAGGTACCGGCTTCTGAGGGTGTATTCAGACCTACAGACTTGCATATTACACCGACTCCACCTTCTATTCTAAGGCCTAAATCTCGAACAATTTCTAAAAAAACGACGCCCAGGCCACATGTTCAGGCCCCTATGCCTAAAAAACAAATCATCAAAATGGCTTAAGATCTTATTACTCTAATCAGGGGTAGTCAACCCCCCCCCCCTTCTAAGAGACCTAGGACTGAGCTTGACTATGAATCTTCTGATCAGGACTCTCTTTCTTCTAATTCTTTCAATGACCTAGATTTGTCCATACCTACTTATGAGGATTCTGATGCAGAGGATTCCATTCCCTCTGCTCCCCCCCCCCCCCGAGGACTTTTCTTTTGGGGAAACCTTACATACCTTAAGGGAGCATTTCCACTGGAAAATTCAGGAATTTTCTGAATCTAAAAAGAGGCTTAGGGATTTCCTCCTACCTCAGCACAGGCTTTGGCTATACCTCCTGTACTAGACATCATTGATGTGTTTTCGGAATCCATTATGGCCCCTGATTCCCTGCCTCAGGCTCCCAGTAAACCTGACAGATACTACAGGGTTCTTGAGTCCCACAACTTCCTTTTCAAAAATCCTGTTGTGGATCCAGAAACCATTTCTCAGGGGCCCAAGGGCATTAAGGCTGCTACTGCTAAAAATCCTACCCCTTCTGATAGAGACACCAGGGCGCTGGATAGATGGGGTAAAAAGGTTTATACTTTTGCAACCTTGGTAATCAGGGCTTTAAACTGCCAATTTCATATGCTAAAATATCAACAGCATATTATGGGACTGCTCAAACAGAAAATTATGTTGATTTCTGACTTTGTCGAAAATAAAGATTTACAGGATTTATTGCATTCTGCTGAACAAGTTGGAAAACATACTTTGCAATGTGGTTTTGATTCTTTAGAGGCCTCTTGCAGGGCTGCTGTTACTGGGTCTGCATTTATAAGGCATGCTTGGCTTAAGGAGTAATCTCTGCCTGATCATGTTAAAGCAAAATTGTTGGATGCTCCTTTAATCAGGACCGCCTGTTTGGCCATAAGGCTGAAGAAGTTCTAAAAAAGATGGAAGATAAAGCTAAATCTATATAAACTGTAAACGATTTCTTACAAGTGCAACCTCCAAGATTTAGTAGGCACTGGCCTACTTAGAATTGGTCCTTTCCAGCTCCTTCCAGATCCACTCAAGTCAAATCCAGACACACCAAAAGCACCAGGTTTCAATCCCAAGGGACTCTCAGAACTAAGCAATGGTGGGCCTCCATTTCCAAATCTGGAAATAACAAGACACACACTCCCCTATGGTAAACAGTCTCAATGACTTTCCTTTAAAATTATCAAGCACTTACCTTTAGCCACCCCTTTGGGGGGAAAGATTGCTCTTCATGCAAAAAACTGGGAACTCATAACCCAGGACAAATGGGTTTTAAATATAGTGTCCCAGGGATACAGATTTCATTTCCACACGTTGTCAACACCAAATGGGTGGCCAAACCTGCCCCCGAATCAGTGGGCCAGAGGCTCAGAAACAAGTACTTTCCCTATTAAACATGGGGGCTATTCAACCGGTACCAGAAGAGGAAAAGGGACAAGGTTTCTGTTCCAGGCTTTTCCTGGTACCCATAAAAGACAAATCATGGCATTCAAGTCTGGACCTGTCTACTCTAAACACTTTTCTGGACATTCCAAAATTCAAGATGCTGACTCTTCACCAGTTACTTCCTATGGTAGGCAAAGATGCCTGGTTGGCAACTCTAGATTTAAAAGAAGCTTACCTGCATGTCCCAATCAGGGAATCTTGCAGAAGATACCTACACTTCAAAGCAGGCTACTTGCATTATCAGTTCTCTGCACTCCCCTTTGGCTTGTCTATTGCACCCAGGGTATTCACAAAGTGCCTGGCTCCAGTAATTGCATGTTGCAGGTAAAGAAATATTCAAATATATCCATACCTGGACAATTGTCTAATTCAGGTAGAAAACCAGGCCGTACTTACAAATCATCTGGCGTTTGTAAAAAGGGTTCTAACTTGTCTAGGGTACACCATAAATGAAACAAAATCACAACTGGTACCCCCTCAACAGATTACATTTCTGGGTGCAAGCTTGAATACAACTGCCCAGATGGCTTTCCTCACGCCAGAAAAGCAAATTCATTTGGTAATTTACTTCAAACAAGTGGCCACAAAAACCCTGCTATCTGTGAGACACATACTGCAAAACCTTGGGGTTCATGGCCTCCTGCATTCTTCTAATTCCATATGCAAGACTGCATATGAGGAACCTTCAGTGGTACTTAAAAAGTCTGTGGAGTCAACATTGTCACAGCCTGGAAACAATGATTCCTATCATACCTTGCCTATGCCTGGAGTTCCTATGGTGGACAGAGGCCTGCCACCAAAACAAGGGACTGCCATTCACACTACCTCCTGCCGCCCAAACCCTAACTACAGATGCATCAGACTATGCATGGGGAGGCTCATCTGGCAGGGAAGTGCATTCAGGGCAAATGGAACCCAAATCAAATGCTCCTACATATCAATCAAAAAGAAATGTTAGCTGGACAGAATGCTCTGACAGCCTTCAAGGACTACATTCATCCAGGACAACTAATGGTAAAGATGGACAACACCACGGTTATGTGGTACATAAACAAGCAAGGGGGTACACATTCCTACCCCCCTCTGCAGACTAGCCATGGCATTGTGGAACACGGCCTTGAGCTACCAAGTGCGACTACAAGCTCAATTCCTGCCAGGAAAACTGAATACACTGGCAGACGGACTAAGCAGACATCTTATGGACCCACACGAGTGGAAACTGGAACCACGGATTTTCGACATGTTGACAAGCAAATGGGGGAGCCCAGACATAGATCTATTTGCCTCACCCCCAGAACTACCAGTTGGACAAATTTTGCACAAGGACTCCTCACAAAAAAGCCTGGAAAGTGGATCCTCTGTCCTTCAGCTGGAAAAACCTATCAGTCTACACCTTTCCCCCTCTGCCTGTGCTCTCCAAAGTTCTGCTAAAAGTCAAACAGGGCAAACCAAAAATTATTTTGATTGCTCCATACTGGCCACGCCAACACTGGTACCCACTCCTGCACAGTGTGTCACAAATATCTCCAAGGCACCTGCCTCAGACACCTTCCTTACTGTCTCAGCAGGAGAACCAAATTCTGCACCCTCAGCTCCCATCATTGAACCTTGCAGCTTGGCTAATCACTTAAATTCACCCTTAGCAAACCTGTGATGGATGTCATCCTGGAGGCGAGAATACCTAGTACTAGAAAATCTTATGCTGACAAATGGAAAAATTCTGTGCCTGGAACCAATCTTTAGGGATGAGCACAGCAGCACCCAATTTACCTCAGATTTTGCAATGCTTGACTGAGATGCTTCACAAGGGCCTGTCTTTTTTCTCCATTAAAATCCACGCTTCAGCTATTTCAGCTCACTATAACACAGAACCACCCCTCTTTTCTCATTCCCTGCTTAAACAGCATCTCAGAGGGGCAAAGAACTTGAGACCACCCAGGAGAGCTCCTACCCCTGCCTGGGACCTTAACTTTGTTTTGGAAAAGCTCACTTTACCTCCTTTCGAGCCAGCTGCTACTGCAGACTTAAAATTTCTTTCTTGGAAAACAGCCTTCCTCTTAGCAATCACTTCAGCTAGAAGGATATCTGAATTTTACAGGTCCTTATGGCAGTGGAGCCTTTCATCATCTTTCATGTGGACAGGGTATCTCTGAGGACCAATCCATCATTCATGTCCAAGGTTGTTTCCAGTGTGGCTCTTAATCAGTCCATTCATTTGCCAACCTTCTATCCCAATCCACAAAACAAAGGGGAACGTATTCTGCATTCCTTGGACATGCACAGACAACTTAGATTCTATTTGGACAGAACTAAATTTCGAAATAAATCTGAACAATTGCTAGTGGCATTTGCTGCTGGGGCAGAGGGGAAGGCTATTTCAAAACAAACCATTTCTAAATGGATAAGCCTTTGCATTCATTTCTGCTATAAGCACCATGGAAACGTATCCCCCAGGGGAACAGATCTCATTCCACCAGGGCTGCATCTACTTCTGCAGTATTTCTCAGAGGTGTTCCTACCAGGGATATTCTAGAAGCTGCTACCTGGAGTTCAGTACATACTTTCACCAAGCATTATCATTTACCAATTTTCTCTAAGTCCAGAGCTGGCTTTGCCACTGCAGTCTTGCAGGGCCTTATAGCTGGTCCTAATGCTGCATAAATCCATCCTCCCAACCATAGCATTGGGAATCTACCCAAATGTAATGACTGCAACAGTGAAACACAAAGAACATAGTACAGTTGTGTACACTTACCATAAATGTAGATGTTCGAGTGTATTCTCTGTTGCAGTCCTGGTTACCCGCCCTCCAGCCCCCTGTTTTTCACTTACTATACCTCTACTTTCTTTTACTATGCTTAAAAGCCTTTTTGGTGTATTTGCTTTTGGTTGGAGGTATATTTTTGTGTTTTTAATTTTATTTGCTCCCCATTTGGGGGACACCTGACATCTGGGGCAAGAAAAATTGATGTAATGGCGTCGGCTGCATGTTTTATACCCCTGACGACCTGATGTCATGGAAGGAGGGACAGCAAATGATGCAGGACCCAAGACTTTGTTAATCAGGCTGACTTGAGGGCAACCTGCCAGCAGATTACCCAAATGTAATGACTGCAACAGAGAATACACTCGAACATCTACATTTATGGTAAGTGTACACAACTGTACTTTTTTCATGATGTGGATTGGCAGTGTTGTGTTGTTTTGGAAAGAAAGAGATGGAAGTTGGAGAGGGATAGGCTGGAATATCAAAATGGGAAAGCCTACCCGCAGCCCCTACATTCTCAACAGTGGGAGGTAATTTTGAAAAAAACATGAGTATCCACCTAATCAAGCTGGCTTTAGTAACAATGATGAGCAGGATTTGTTGGAAGACTAGATTTCTGACCCCCCCCTTTAGGGGTGCAATTACTGGCCTTAAGGAGGTCAGAGAGACTCAAGGGTAAGAATCACGAATAACAGCAGAAACAGTCATGGCAGAACTATCGGCAAGCGCCCTGGAAGAAGAACAAGGGTCACCAGCAGGTATGGAATTAAATATGAGTATGAATAAGCAGTTTTTTGAGACTGAAGCAGAACATTTATATCAGGTGGTAACCAACCCAGCAGGAGATTTCAAAGTGTATAATTACAGTGGGGAAGTGGTTAATGAGAATTTTGCAGAACTGTTATCAAAAGGCATGTCTTTTGTTTTCACAAAAAGATCTAATTTGTCCAAGACTTTGGTGGACTTAGGACTATTTACTAGGAAACTAAACCTGTCTCTGAAATATGGAAATCAGGCTGTCAGGCAAATTGCCTAAGAGTGTCTAGTATATTTAACCCCCCCCCCCCGCATCCACTTTTGAATATGCGACTTAGACCTAAGACATGGTTTGGGTTATAGAAGACAAAAAGGTCCCCATAACATCCAAGGGGAGGAGTTACAGGCCATTAGTCTAAAATCACAAGGCATCCTGTTCATGAAACCAGATAGAGGGGGAGGGGTAGTTTTGATGGACAATGTTATTTACATCAGCAAACTGTATGTCATCTTGTTCCAGGATTCATATTCTTAGGAGTCAAGAAATGAGGAGCACATGGCCTATAGTAGAATTTACTTTACCCTGTTTGACATGTTTATGCAGGGTCAAATGCAGAATGAAGAATATGAGTATTTGTATATAAAAGAGGCTGTTATCCCCACAATATCTGGAGTTCCTATGCTCCACAAGGACATGCTTAATCTGCTATTTTGTCCAATTGTGGATGCCAGGAATTTCATCACGTCAGCTATTGCAAAGTACTTGGATTTTAAGGTGAAACCATATGTTCAAGCGGTGAAGCACCTGGTAAAAGATTCTTGGCAATTTGTAGAGATGTGCAATGATGGCTGTTGAGGCTCATCTACCTCCAACCTTAACATAATTAAGTATTCCATAAATATTTCCATTTGTACTTTTTTTTTATTTTTTTGATTTTCACATTTCACTGCTTTATACAAATTTTCTGGAATATCTCTAAAACCTCAATATTATCTCTGGTTATTTTTCTTTTTACAGATTCCCTAAGTTTGGTGACAACCCTTTAATGTTCTCTTGCCTAAGTCACTATGCTAAAAGTTTTTGTGCTGTGGAGTTATCAAAAATAGTTGCTTAACTGCAATCTTTCTAAACTCATGCATATTATCCAGATAGTCCCTTATTTTCTGTTTAGCACTCTGCATTTGCTCCTCCTCTTGTTTTTGTGATATTCCCTTTATTCTGCAGTACTTTAACTTTTGTCATCTCCTCCAAGTAATTTCTATTACTTTTTAACCATACCTCTTTTTCTTTTATTTTGACCCTATTTTTAAACTCCATTTTCATTTTATCCCAGTCGCTAGCTATAACTTCTGAAGATTACTCTTGAATAATTACCACTACCCATTCCTTAAATTCCTCTCCTTTTAACAGCCAAGTGGGAAGGCACCAGTGTCTTATTTTTACTTCATTTACTCTGCATTTTTATCTTGGTTTTTATTGGTGCATGATCAGAATTAGTTATTGGATGTGTGTTGAGGTTTTCAATTAAATGCACGTTTCAGCTATTTTTTTTCCTTGATCTCAAGTTCCTATGACATGGATTGTGTGTTCTACAGTTTGCATATTTTATATAAGTAATAAAAGGTATGTATAGAAGAGAATCCCTAGGTCTTTCTAGCCACTGACTCAATTTACATAATAGCATAATAAGCATCCCTGGAAAGTTTCTGTATTCCTTGTTTAAACTTTGACCTTTAAAGTGCATGCTATCAATGGTTTACCAACAGGAACTGCTGCTTCTGTTTTGGCCCAGAGCATGACACCAGGAGTGATGTAAGGGTCATCATTTCAAACGAAGTGTCACAGAAGCTAGAGGTCTGCTTCACGGAATGCTGGATGGAGTTTCGTACTGCAAAGTGTCCAGACAAAGGATAGAAAAAGGGCCACTTCTTAAAGACTAGGCACCAACTGGAAAGGAATAAAGAAAGGAACTACTAGGCTAGTCTCCAGTTTATGCTTTCCTTTATGCACATCACAGTTGAGTAAGGTTTGAAACCTATGTGGACAGTTCATAGATTCACATAACATGGCAATCAGTCCATAGACTATTAAAATCTTGGCCAATAACTCTATTCAAAATTTCTTTCTAGTCCCAAGGTGGGCACTACAAGATAGACCAGGGGATAATTTGAGGCCGCCCTCCTAATTGTCTAAGTTCACCTTGAAGGTGGAAAGGGTGCTTACTCTGCTTGACATCTAGTGGAAGTTTGTTGCAGAGGTATGGAATGTGTTCTGATATGAACCTATTATCTCAGTATATTTATCTGTTGGTGAAGATTAAATTCCTTTAACTGGGTATTTGAGCAACCATTTGTTCTATGAAATAACAGGATGTCAAAAGGGTTTAGAGCTTTCATGGCATGAAAAGCTAGATAAAGATCCCCATGGAGTAGTGTATAAGAAACTGAGTACACAGCGAGGGCTGTTAGTCTATCCTAATAACTAAAAATTTGAAGGCAATGACTTTTTTAAGTTAGGAAACTGATGAGTTATGAGTAAAAGAGATGCCAAAGGTGCAAAGATTCCTTTGGAAATTAGATGAGCTATATAGAAGGATTTTTTCAAACTATTGTGCAGATAAGTTAAAAGATTTGGAATTATCAACACCTGTATTGATTACAGTACCTGATTAGAGGGATGTCACCTACATGAGAAATACACTTATATATCCAAATTGGAAGCCATGCACTCTTAAGCCAAGACTGGAATAGTTGGTCAAGAGAAGATCAATACCTGCACCACATCACATGCAACACACAGCCCTCCAGAACACCCACCATCACAACTCTCACATAAAAACACAAACACCTTCGCAAAGTCTTTCAATAGAAATCTACCCAAATAGCAGAGACCTCCAAGGCAGAAATGCACTCCACCACCACAACACAGCACAAACCACAAGACACATAGCTCACCTACACAGTGTGCCCCTCAACCTAAGCCCCTAAGACAAAACAGCTTGCCTAATACACTAATCATAGGTGACTTGATAGTGAGGTACACTGATGTCCCACTTACTAGGTGGAATAAGGAGAAGGTAACAGTCAGCTGCCTATCAGGTACCAAAAACACACGCACTCAGGTCACTCCACAACAAGTACAAATATGACTCTGTCACTGTCCATGTGGGTGTGAATGACCTGAGATACACCTCCCTGGACTACATGAAAAGAGATGTGGAGGAGCTCTCAGATTATGTGGCCCAGGCAGGTATGACCCTAACCCTGAGCAGCATCCTACCGTCGGCCAGAATGATACCTCAGTACAAGCAGAAAATGATTGACTTCAACAATTGGCTAAGTTTCTGGTGTCATTCTAAGGAGATCCAGTATCTGTCTGCATGGGATGACATGATTGACAGACCTCGATGCTTTGCCAGAGATGGCCTGCATCTTTCACCCCTGGGTTTCCAGATACTGGCTAAGGCTTTTGCCACCCATATAGTGCCTTTTTTAGGTGATGTTCCAAAGACCAAATTACCACCATAACAGCTATAAATAAATGCAATCTGAGGGTCATGCTGCTCAATACTAGAAATCTAAATCTCAAGATGCACTTGCTCGAAGCACTCCTCAAAATGGAGAACATCAACATTTGTGCTGTAATGGAGACCTGGTTTAAAGCAGCAGAAAGCACCCCTGCGCTACCAGGCTATAACTCATTCCACACCTTTCGGCCCCAGAACATGGACCGAAGCTCCAAAGGTGGTGGTGTCACCATATTCATAAAGGATATGCACATAGCCCAGCATAACGTATCTGAGATACTTCAGGTACAAACGAGTACAAAAACCAAGTAAAAAGCAGCTCCACGGGTAGAAACACTCAGTCCAGGAATCACAAATGTGATACAACCAGGAATAAACTGAAGTTAAATAACTTTAATGAATAAAAACAGAAGAATTAATCAAGCGCTTTCGCCTGGTTCCTACCAGGCTTTATCAAGATACTGCTCAGTAAAAAGTAAAACCATTTTATATCATTATACATACATCAGGTGATCACTTAATTGACCACTCCTGGTGTTAATTATGGTAATTAGTTAAAAGTTTGAACATTTTTTAAGGTGTCTTTGAAGTATTTTAACTAATTACCATAATTAACACCAGGAGTGGTCGATTAAGTGATCACCTGATGTATGTATAATGATATAAAATGTTTTTACTTTTTACTGAGCAGTATCTTGATAAAGCCTGGTAGGAACCAGGCGAAAGCGCTTGATTAATTCTTCTGTTTTTATTCATTAAAGTTATTTAACTTCAATTTATTCCTGGTTGTATCACATTTGTGATTCCTGGACTGTGTTTCTACCCGTGGAGCTGCTTTATACTTCAGGTACAACTAACATTGAGTAAGACACCGATTCAGGTCGTAGCCTGCTATAGGTCCCCAGCCATGTCACAAGACTCTCACTCTACGTTTCTAAGCACCCTGGAAACTATTAGGGTCCAACCCAACACTCTCATACTAGGTGACTTCAACTACCCCTCCATCAACTGGGAAAACTACTCATACACCAATGAACTGGCCTCAACGCTTCCTGGAATTCATCAAATCCAATCCCCTGGACCAGCTCATTCTTACCCCCACTAGATGAAGCAACATCCTTGACCTGGTTATTACTAACATGGGCAACCATTGCTCTACACCAATAGTCAATTCCTCCCTGATTAGATCCGACCACAAACTAATCACCATGGAAATCCACATCTCACCCACTCCCCCCACAAAGGTAACCACCATGAAAAACTTCTCCAAAGCTGACTTTGGGCTGCTAAAAATAGAGGTAGCTAACTTCATGGCACCCATGTCAATGGAAAATAGATGCATGACTGCCAAATCATACGCCGATGCACTGTACGAACATGTACATAAATGCATGGAACTAGCCATACCCAACTGAACCAAGACACTCTCCTCCAAAAAAAGGAAGCCACTCTGGTGGTCCCCTATCAATAATAAACTCTACAACAGAAGGAAGAAACTGTTGCAGAAAAAGGTGAAGTCCCAAAACTGGAAAAACTCCTTTATTAGCCTCAACAAAAAGTTGAGATCCCTCATCAAAACCTCTAAAGCCAGCTATGAAGGCAGAATTGCGACAGACACTAAAAACAACCACAAAGCCTTCTATGGTTATATTAAGAATCTCCATGGGAATACCCAGGTTTGCTCTGAGTTACTGCACAATGGTACCTCCTATACTGAGCCAGCAGATATTGCCAACATACTAGCCAACAGATTCAATGCCAACTTTACTCCTCTCTTCCCCCCTAAAGGACCAATCACAATACCAGAGGAATGCCAGGTTCCCAGCATTACTGCAGCACAGGTTAAAGCTGCATTGTCCAAGGCCAAGAATACAGCTTCCATGGGACCCAACAATATCCCTGGATGTGTTCTACATGAATTACAAAGTGAACTGGCACCACATCTGTGTGCCCTGTTCAATCACAGCCTCACCTCAGGCTTTGCCCCTACCGAATGGCACACTGCTACAGTCATCCCTCTCCATAAAGGGGGAACAACTACAGACACTGGGAATTCTCCCCATTAGTCTGATGAGTCTGATATGTAAGGCTATGGAGCGGATCATCTCAGACCTAATTTACAAGGATACAGGGAATCTCCAAACTTTAGATCCCACGCAATTTGGTTTTGTGAAAGGTAGATCATGCCTGCTCAACTTGGTTGACTTCTTTGAGTCAGTCACTAGAGCTGTGGATGAGGGCAAGGCAGTTCATACAGCCTACCTCGATCTGGCCAAGGCCTTTGATACCATTCCCCACTCAGGATTTATTGATAAACTCACCAAACTAGGCATCAACCCTTATATTACTAGGTGGGTTGCAAATTGGCTCACAGAACCCACAGTGTGAAAGTAGCGGACTCAAAGTCAGACTGCTGACCAGTCACGAGTGGAGTCCCACAGGAATCGATCCTGGGTCCTCTCCTGTTTGGCATCTACTTCTCAGATGTCTAGGCCAACACAGATGGACTCTGGCTGACCAAGTTCACAGATGACTGCAAGCTGAGAGCCACTATTAACTCCCCAAGTGATGTAGACATCCTACAGAAAGGCCTCACTGAGGACAATGACTGGTGTTGAAACCATGGCCTTAAGCTTAATCCCAAAAAATGTGTCATCATCCCCTTTAGGAAAAACTCAGTTCCCACTAATTACCATATTGATGGGAGCCCACTGAACACTGAAGGCATTATATAAGAGATCTGGGGACACAGGTTGACAGCAACCTCTCCTTTGACCACCACATTGCCACTTTGGTCAGAAAGTCCTTCTGTGTGGCACATCTCATTACCAAGGGTTTGCATCCAGGAAGAAAGAGGTCATCATCTCTCTCTACTCTTCCCTCATTAGGCCACTCATAGAGTATAATGCCCCATTTGGCATGTACTTCACTAGACACATGCAACAGCTGGAAAGGCCACAAAAAGTACTTCACGAAGAGGATCCTAGGCCTTAAACACATGTCCTAAATGGACAGACTCAAAAAACTCCAGCTATTCTCTGTCTCATATCGTCTGCCAAGAGGCAATTTCTGCTTGACTTGCAAAGCAATGTCTGACCCAGCTCTGTTAGAAATGCTTCATCTAAAGAAATCCCCATCCCTCTGCCCCACTTGCTCCACAGACCTCAACCTCATTACCACAATCAACAGAACATGCTGGAGGGACAGGTTCATAACCCAGAGACTGTCCATGCTCTGGAATAGACTTCCCATACATGTCAAGCAGAGCACCTCACTGACCCTCTTCAAGAGAAATCTTGATGAGTGTATTGGAAATAGAAAGTTCGCCCCAGGGATCACTCCAGTGGCTCCTCTTGATAGAGGCACTATGAGCTAACATCGGGCGGCACTATGCCAGGGCACTTCTATGGGCTAGGCTTGTAAAAGCTTCAAGGCCATTAGCCTAGTACAGACCTATAAACCTATGATATGGGAAAACGGGTCTATATTATAGCATCGAAGTTTCAAAACTTTGAATGCTATAATATCGATCCGTTTTTGTCAAAAACTGTAAATAGCGAAGCCGCGGAACTTAGAAATCTTACCTAGGGTAAGATTTCGTTGTCTGTTCCATGGCTTCGCTATTTACTTTACTGTAGTGGGAAGTTTATGGACCAGGTTAAGGTAAGTATGCGAACGGAGGTTACGGCCAGGTTAAGGTAAGTGTGGGAATGTGAAAAAAAACGGCAAACAGACTGTGAAATAGAACACAAATCAGGTCCAACACACAGAAACTCCAAACCGTAAAAAATTCACTTAAAAATTAAAAAACGTAGTCAAAATAGTAAGGGCTAAAATAAAAACCGTTTATTTTAAGCGCTTTTCATCTACTGTGGAAACGAGACTTCTTCAGAAACTGTTTTTATTTTAGCCCTTACAATTTTGACTACGTTTTTTAATTTTTAAGTGAATTTTTTACGGTTTGGAGTTTCTGTTTGTTGGACCTGTTAAGTATGGGAATGGATCGGGGTAAGGTGTGTATGCAATAGTTGGGGAATTTAGGGTTAGGGAGCGAGTAAGGTGAGTGTGCGATAGTTAGGGACTTTAGGGTTAGGGAGCGAGTAAGGTGAGTGTGCGATAGGGACTTTAGGGTTAGGGAGCAGGAAAGGTGAGTGTGCAGTAGTTAGGGACTTTAGGGTTGGGTTAAGGTGAGTGGATAGGTAGTAGTGTAGGGTTAGAATTATGGTTTTGTTAAGTGTATATGTGTGGTGTATTTATTTTGGTGTGGTTGTGTGTGTGTTTTGGAACAGCGAATTTTTTCCCTAGGAAAAAATTCGCTGTTACATGTGTTTGATATTTTGTGGTTTAGATATTTTAGGTACGATGAAATAGCGTTCGCTATTTATATCGTTTGATAGGGTAATATAAACGTGGGAAAACATCTTGTTTATCAAAATTAACTACTGTACATTTTCTGATATTTAATTTAAGACCATTGTCCTTGCACCAGTTGTTAACATGGTGTAATCTATGTTAGAGCAATTGTGTCTGTTTATAAGTTATCATTCTTTTTAGCTTCCACTTGCCCAGAATCATTAAGTCCCCACCCCCCTATTGACCCATTGATGATAAAAAATACTAAAATCCTAGGAGACGGGAAGAGGCCCAAGGATCAATGCCTTCATCTGGTGGAGGTTAGGAGATTATGGATGAGCTCCTGACACCTATCATTAGCCAGATGTTCATCGTGTTGAAGATGGCTTAATATATAGTTGTGTAGGTCTGAAGACACCTTCAGAAGCTGATGCCTGCTCAACGGCTCCGGACCCATCTGAGGGAGTGATTTCCAAGTGTCCAACACCTTGAGTATCCAGAGGCCCAGTTGGCTCCACGTGGGAGTCGGTAGCGGCCTGTGGCTCTGAGGTAGCGGGCGCCAGGGGCTGTGAAAGTGCCTCACTGAGAACCGGCGACTGGCCTAGTAAAGGCTTCGTCGTCGGTTTTGGACCTTGGATGCCTATACTTGTCCTTGCGTTTTTTGTAAACTCCGGTTGTCGGCTGTTCCGATGGCATTATATAATTAAATCTTTGGCCAAAGTAATGAAATGCAAAATTGAACCAACGCTGATAGTGCGTTGGTTAAATCTAGCACAAAACCGGCAACTAGCAACGTTGTGATCAGGGCCTAGGCAAGGAATACAGTAAGAGTGAAAATCCTTATGAGGTATTTACTTCCCACAAGAAATACAATTGTTAACATTTTCTGACATCGGTCTGGAGCAAGAAAAAGTTTCCCCAATGGGGTACTTAGCTTTAATGAAGACTTTGTTTCTGAAATTCGGATTTGAAAATCTCAGGAGTCGGACGACTGGCACTTGCGAACTGCTTTTGCTTTGGGCACCACGTGGCAAGAAAGACTGAAGAAAATGGCGTCGGCTGCATCTTTTATACCCCTGGCGCACTGACGTCAGGGAACAGGCGACAGCAACCGACACCGGACCTAGACTTTGGAATTCTGGTCGACTGAGGGTAGCCTGCCAGCAGGATAACCCAAGAGTAATGACTGCAACAGTGAATACACTCGAACATCTACATTTATGGTAGGTACACAACTGTACTTTTTTGCTGGAATTAAGTGCATGTTTCTTTACATTCATTATGTTTAGCTAGAGAGTGCTTAGACTGCTTTTCACAAGCTCATACTCAGTGAGTCCCAAGTTGAAGGAGCTGTAATACTTGACCTTCCCTCTTGTGTAGCTCTTACACTAGAATTTTGATGGCATTCCCTTATTCTGTTGATATTAGCTGCTCACTGATATTTCTGTCAGGCCAACTCCCAGCCTACTTACGAAGTCTAAGTTTTTGTGGATTATCATGACTCTAACCATATAACTTCATGGACCCAGCCTAAATTTGTAAAAGGTTTCAGAAGTACTGAGTCTGAAAGTTCAAATCTTTAAAGGCTTGCAAACAACTGAATAGTTTAGAAAGCTGAATCACATAGTTAAGTCCTGTCCTGAATGGAAGGTTGAGGTCGTACAGGATGAGACAACCCTCTCACAAAAAAAAAGAAGTGCCTCTTTCCATTTCCATAAGGCTAATTAGTAAAAACTACAAAAAAAATCTAGCTAAGCTAGAGTTTTCATTGTGTGATACCTTAAACCTCCTGTAATAGAGGCCCGTGGGATATATATATGCAAATGACCCCTTAAGGGACATAGTGTTTCAGCTATATGACTTCTCTATGTCCATGACTTTTTACTTTTTCTTTTTAAGTCTTTATGGACATATTCATGCTAATAAAGCCAAACCCCATAAGACTGTGCAGTAACGAAACATAAGACTTCTAGACGATAGAAATAAAAAAAAAATACACACAAAGCAAAGAGAACATCTGCATTTCTAAAAACCTCAATTTACTGGTTAAACTACACCTTTAAAGGTGGTTCCTGAAGCCTACTTTGGTGACAACCTTTCACTTGTCCTTACCACTGTAATGCTTATGCATTGAAGAATAAAGACCCCTTCATGAGTGATGCTTTCCCCTTTGCCTCAGACAACAACAAACTTGCAAAAGAGTATGCTGAGTGGTTTGATGAGCAAGAACATCAATAACAATGTCCTTCTCAACCAGTTCACCATATGGACCTTCGCCTTGATGGAGAGTCTGAGGCTTCCAAAGAGAGTCTGAGGTGGAAGAGGAGGAGTATGATACAGTACTGTGATTGGGTCCACCTTCTCCAAAACATACCACATGGGATGATGATTCATTTTTCTCCTCAGACTTCCTACTTGAAAGTTTCTTCTCATAAACCCTGGATATATACTCTCTCTTTTGTATCAATTCATGGACATTTTGGTGAATACTTCTGTTAAAACAAAAGACATGACTGCTTACCTCTTGGTGACAATGTAGGATATTAAATGATAGTCCTAACTTGCATGTGGTTAATAGGACAGATCCAGTGAGGGTGGATCTGGTAATAGATTCAGGAAAACTGGCCTCTCGTTCTTTATGGTGTTCATTAGATCTCTGTTGCAGTATTTTAAGAACTTTTGTGAGGATATTAGATGTTATCTGTCCAGTCAGTCTTCTAAGGTTCAGGATTCTTCCCTTACAAGACATATATCCATCCTAGGCATACATCATCATAAGAGGTACATATGTCCATGTTATTTTTAGAGCTTTTTTGCTGTGTTTGTCTATGTAGATAGCCATCATGACTACCACGCTAGCTGTTTATTTTGTCTTGGTGCAGAATATATTAAGTCCTGTCAAATATGTCAAGAGATTGCTCCTAAAACTTGGTCAGCTTAGGAACTTTGGCTAATATTTTGAAAACAATTGGTTGTCATCATTGGTGCATGTGTCTATGTCATCTGCTTCTTTAGATTTTGTATTTGACCCTCTACCTAAAAAGAAGCAAAGGGAAAAGTCATCAAAAGAAGCAGATGATTTGGAGTGGGTCTCTGTTTCCTATTCTCTGTCAAAGATGGGGAAACTGGTGACATGCTATCACAGCCCCTAGGTAATCCATCAGCATTTCCCAAGCCCTCTAGCATTGCCCCTAAACAGATCATGATGACTAGGTATAAAGGCATGTCTGTTGCTTCAGACCACATCTCAGACTCTTCTCCTGTCGGCTCTTTGAAAAGAAGTTCCCTGGAACCTAGTGTGATCATAACAGAAGGTAAAGAGGGTGTTCATTGAGTTCTCAACAGAGAAGAGATCCAAAGGCTGTGGGGTAGTAGTCCATCCCGCAGCACCTAAATCATAGGCACATATCCCACTGCATAATACAAAACACATCTCCCTTCCTATTTCTCATAACTAAATTTGTCCTGAGAAAAGATGACCGGTTTTCTTTAGCTCGTGGACACTTTAAGGCTAATCATTCCTTAAAGCAAGTACACACTTCTTTTCTTATTAAAAGAAAAATAGATTCCTCTCCTGATGAAAATGATAACTGATGAATAGGGCTTGTATTATGCCTCTGAGATCTCTTTTTCTTCTATGAGTCAGATGTAAAAGATACTTTTTCCCTAACTCCCTTAATGAGGAAATTTCTTTGGGTGAGACTGTTTCTAAAATGGAATACTTTAAGCCCACTCCATGGTGCAGAGGTACAGACCCCTTACTCTGCCGACAACTGGGGCTCAATTTAACAGCCCAAGCACAGGGGGATCCAGGCAGGGAGGGAAAGAAGTGAAGGGGTGTATCATGCTCAGCTCTTCCATGGGGTGGGGAAGGTAGCATGCACTCAGGGAGCACATGGGAAATTGCTATTTTTTCCAGTGCAGACCAGGAATTCCATTTCCCAAACCTGAGTAGAAGGTTGGGGCTGCTTACTGGCAGCTTTCCTTGCAGAACTGAGGGAAGATCTGTTTAAAACATATTGTATGTCTCACTCCATCACCCTATTCTTGGCAGCTTAGAATAAGCCTTTGTACAGCTTCTCTAACCCCAGATTCCCAGTTTCCAGGTCCTAAAAGGCCAGGCAGATTTTTCAGGGTACATGATTCACACAAATATCTATAAAAAAACCCTGTTGCTGACCCCACTGTTAATCTCTGTACACTTTGAGAAGGGAGGTAAACTAGTTCCAATTTCTAATTCTCTTCTGAATGATAAAGAGAGCAGAGCCCTTGACAGGTTCAGTATAAAAAAAAAAAAGTCTAAACATCTGCAACTCCATTTTAGGGCTATTAATTATCAGACATATATCATTAAATTCCTTTTTGCTAATTTAAATAACATGGGTCAAAAGATAATCTGAAATTCTTAATCTTAGACACAAGAACAAAACTTCACAGAATGCTGCGCACTGCCTCTCAAGCTGCTAAATATTCCATAAAATGTGGATATAATACACAGATGCAGCATGTAGAGCAGCTGTCACTGACTCAGGCTAATGCTCAAACACTGAACAAAAGATGCAAGGCTTCAGTTATTGAATGTTCCTCAATAACTGTTACTGTTGGGGATCCCACTGCTGTAATCTTTAAAAAGATGGAAGAGAGAGGTGAAGTGATGCAGGGGTACAACAACTCTTTCTTTCTCCAGGTCAAAGGTATGACAGAAATTACCATGAAAAAACTTTCTTTAGAAAGCAATCCGAAATCTAAATGACAACAATCAGGCAAAGGCCAATTCAAGAAAAAATGACAGAGACCTTAAAACCAAGTAGAGTGACTTCCAGGGCTTGGTTCCAACAGTCATAGACATCAGCCTTAACTGTAGCTCTCTACCCTTCCTTCTGCTTCCTCTTCCACTAACCTTACCGATTATTCCCTTCCCCCAGAATTGCTGGCAAACTTTCTCTTTGCCTCCCATTATAGGAAACAATCACTCCAGACTCTTGGGTATTAAATACAAGAGAAGACTACAAATTTCAGTTAGATTCTAAGCAATTTTCTCTGGTATTCCTCAGATTCACAATGATTATTGTTCTTTTAAACATTCTGCCTCTTCAACTTTGAGAAACAGGATTTTATTGCAGGCTTTTTATTGACCCCAGGAAAGAAGTGGATTGGTTTCCCATTCTAGACCATTCCAGTCTCAACACTTGTTTCAGAGTTCCTAGCTTCACCCTTCAAACTCTTTTGGGCTTTTCTGCCCCAGAATGCTCTATTGGTTACTTTGGATTTAAAAGTGGCTTACTTGCACATTCCCATCCACAAGAGTAACAGAAAATATTTAAGATTTGGTTCTTGGGCTCAAACTTTTAGTTTACTTCTTTGTTCTTTGGTATTCACAAAGTGTAAGGCTCTGATTATAGCATTTTATGGGTGCCGGGGAATTCACATCTAGCCTTACCTGGATAATTGCATGATTCAAGCTAGGTCAGATGTACTAAAGGCTCTCTCTAAACATTCAGAATCTAGGATTTAATGTCGGTCTAAAGAACTCTTCTCTAAGCCCATCATTCAGTGGTTTTTGGTTGCCAAATAGATACTATTTCACAGTCTTTCTTCCACAAGACAAAACAGCAGCATGCAAAAGCTGTTTCCCAAATCAAGCAAAACAGAAGTCAGACAAATTTTAGAAGCTTGAGTTCATGGCTTAAACTGTCTTCATGGGTCCTCTTGCCAGGATACATATGAGAAGAATCAAATGGTATCTCAGGTCAGTCTGGATCAAGCCCAGAATTCCCTTATTCAGCAGATTACAATAATTCTTTGTTTAGTTTAGGAATTAATTCAACACACTTAAAGCTAAATGTAAAATTAAAATGTAGCTTTTATTTAACACACATTAAAAATCCCTGGCCTTTCAGCAAACGGCCTTCTAGGGGGACAAAACACATTTTACCCGCAAAAATGTGAGACCGCTATGGAGGGAGTTTGCCCAAATCATATGCAAACTTTGTTATTGGGAGGTTTGAAGAGGGACATATTTATACTTTCCAATGTGATGGTTGTAAATTGGTTAAATGGCTTTGTTTTGTAGATGATTTAATAGGTTAATAAGTGTATACTGGGCTAATGAAAGCTGGAGCTTTTATAATCTTAGCCAAGTATCCCAAATGCATCCCACAAGTTTATATGCCTTAGAGGTTATTTTAAGAGGTATATGTAAACTAGGGCTGTCTATATCCATTAGAGACATAAGTGGTAGACCCAGGGGTGCATTTCTGATTTCCCATCCACTGTTCCAGGTTTCTGTTGAATAGAGTTAGGGAAGAGCTCTGACTCACATGGATAGGAAGCCGGTTCTATAAAAGGGGAATTCTACGAGACAAATAACTGTCCCTCCGACATGCCTTATTTACGTCACAAGCAAAGTTTAAAATCCCTAGATCCAGTAATTCACATAGATGTCCCTCCAACATGTCCTATTTATGTCACAAACAAAGCTTAAATCCCTAGACTGAGTAATTCCAATGCCATTCATTTTGCAGATATGCAATAGGAACATCAGAGTGGGATCCAAGGATGCCTTATATGCCAGGCATAGATTGCCTGTCAACAGTCTGGTTGGAAAAAAGTCTGCATAGGATATATTGTTTATGCCTTGTATTCTTTTTGTGGGGAACATCTGTGGATGTTCCAGTTGTTGCATGTGCTTGGTCAGGTATCTACTGTATAGGGTATTGTACTCAATGATGGGTCTGATGAGGGCCAGATACAGTGGAGCACTGACTTCTTTGGACATAGTTACTATAGCAATAACCCACGCCTGGGTGTGGGTAATGCTGAATTTACCCATGGTTGGCATGGTTTGGTCATGAGGGCGAAGCCCGAGGGACCAAACAAAGCCAACCGTGGGTAACTCCAGCATTACCCACACCCAGAAGTGGGTTATTGCTATTGTATAATGACATTATTTAAGAAAAAAAATTACTTTTCTTAAATAATGGCATTGTATAATGCTTCCTTGCTGCCCTTCTGCAGCAGACTGTCTGGTATTCTGCGGCAGTTCTGATGTACTGCGTATGCGTATGCCTATGCAGTACATCAGAGCTGTGGGCAAAAGCACCAGAGAAAGCAAGATCTCCATTGCTTTTTACTGTTTCGCTATGTTAAATGGGTTTAACATAGCGAGACAGCTTTAAAAAAAAGCAACGGAGAATCTCCATTGCTTATTTTAAAGCTGTCTCGCTATGTTAAACCCATTTAACATAGCGAGACAGGTTTAAAGAAAAAAGCAACGGAGAAAGCAAGATCTCCGTTGCTTTTTACACACTGTCTCGCTATGTTAAAGGAGTTTAACATAGCAAGACAGGTTTAAAAAAAGCAACGGAGATCTCCATTGTTTTTTTTAAACCTGTCTCGCTATGTTAAACTCCTTTAACATAGCGAGACAGTGTTTTAAAAAAGACTTATACTAATGGAAAAAGTCCGGACGACCGAACCTTTTTCCATTAGTATAAGTCGATTTACAATGTGCACGCTGACCAATCAGCGTGCACGTTTTGGAATATTAATGGAGGGGTCATGGTATAATATGCCATTGCTTATATGTTGAGCAATAGAATAATAGAATGACAGATTGATTTTCTTGCATTAGACACATGTTGGAAAGCCAGGTTATTATCTACATACATAAACAAATCCCCAACTACTGTTCTGACTCTTAGGGATGTGTTATCAATGAGGTAATTTTCTAGGGTGGCTGACTTCCCAAAGCATACTTTTATGCAAACCTGGTCAGTCAGAGGCCCTTAACATTGGCCTTGCCTTCTGAAAGGTAGATGTCAAAAAGGAGCAGACCCAACATAGAGTCCTGAGGGTCTTCGCTAGTGACTCTCTTTTATGTAGGTGCTCGCCCCCATTCTAACTTTATGGGTCCTATCTGAGAGCCAACTCTCTATCCAGTATGCAACACAGGGTTTTAGGTTTATGTCTATATCCATAAGTTTGTTTACAATGCCCCAGTGTGGTACTGTATCAAATGCCTTAGCCAGGTCCAGGAAGGTAGTATGCACCATTTTGCCCTTTTCCATTGCTTTGGTTACCTTTTCAAAGAAGTCTACCAAGATGAATAGGCATAATCTGCCCTTAATGAAACCAAACTGGGTTGGATTCAGTGTTTGAAGGATTTCTATGTCATTATTAATCATTTCCATGATAATGGTTTCCATGGCTTTGCATGTGAGACTAATCAGTCTTATGGGTCTGTAGTTCTCAGGGTCTATTGATAACCTGCCCTTGTGCAGAGGGTTGACTGTTGCAGTTCTTCATTCACGTGGCACAAAGCCTCTCTGGAGGCTGTGATTGAACAGTGACTCCAGTGGTCCTGATAGGTAATGTTTCAGGCTATTATCTAGGCCCATCAATGCAGTTTTTTTTTTCCTTAGAAAGAGCATCTGGGACATGCTCCCTAGTGATAGGGGGTTATTTGATGGTTTTTCATGGGAGGTGACTGGGGGGAGAAAAGGGTAAAACTGGAGCTAAATTTGTCAGCCAGCAGATTTTCTATATTGTCTGGCTTTTTGTAAGTGGCTCCATTTACAATCAGTTCTGCAAAGCCTTGTGATTGTCCTTTGCCTGGGAAGCCACCTTTACCTCAAATATGGCTTTAATATACTTAATTTACACTCTTAGTTTGTTTAGATTGATGAGAATGTTTTTGTAATACTGGATATGACTTTTCTTTTTTTGCACAACATGTTTATGTTTGTATTCTGCCAGGGTGATTTGTTTTGAGTTAGTTCTATGCTTATTTCTAGTTGGCACAGCTGTCTCTGCAATTATTGATATGATTGTACATGGTTTCTGTGAAAATTCCACATAGGCAGCTTTATTCTCAGGGCTTGGGGGGCTTGAAATTTTGACAGGTTATCACTTAATAGTAGGAAGTTTACCTTAGAATAGTTCCTAAATGTTATGGGATTCGCCAGGGTCACAGGATTGCCTTTATTAAGAAGGCAACAGCTTACCAGAGAGGACACTATACTGGGTGGAAGGGGGTAGGTACAGCATTCTCCCATGTTGGTAAGTTCCTGATCAATTATGTTTGCACCCCTAGTGGGTGTATGGACTATCCAGTCCAACATTTTTTGTGTTTACAAAGTCCAGGAATCTCTAGGCCTGTAATTTTGGGGTCATGTAAGTATCCCAGCTTATGGTGAGGTATTGAAGTTGCCCATGAGTATGGTATTGGGTTGAATAGTGAGAGCCTCCAGTAAATCCATGGTTGAGTTATGGGTTTCTTGTGTCATAGAGGATAGCCTATAGCTTGCAAGGATATAATATGATATGGGACTATGCCTACAGAAACTTGGACATGGAGAAACTCAAGCATGTTGTCCTGTTTGACTAGTCTTGAGGTGAGTTTGTTGTTGATACAGATTCAGACACTTTCGCCTTTGGTCCTTGCCTATGCAGTAGCTGGTCTAAATGTGTGGAAGGCATTGTAGCTTTACACTGTTGGGGTGTTCTCTGCAGCTTTAAAGCATGTCTCAGTAACTGCAATGATGTCCAAATTCTCCAAGGTGATCAGAGCCTAAAGGGAGTGGAGTTTCTTGTTTAAGCTCCTGCCATTGAGCAGTAACATATTTAGATTCCCTTGGGTTGGTTTTGCTATGTTTTAAGGTTTGTCAGTATGGCATTGCCTAAAAAAGGCACTATGGAGAACAACAGTGTTTTACCCAATATTTGAAAGCCTACAGGGGACAAGTGCAGACCATTCTTAGCAAAACATTGTGGTCTGTTGACCAGATCCTTCCATGCTGTCAGATAATGTACCCCTATAGAATGATACCAGAAACCAAGCCAGTTATTGAAATCAATCATATTTTGCTCATTTTGTGGAATCATCCTTGGTGAAGATAAAATGTTCATTGCTAGGCTCATACCAGCCTGGAACATGCAGTCTTTGAGCTCCGTAATGTGTCTCTTTATATAGTCCTGAGAGGTATGTCTGAGGTCATTTACACCCACATGGACTATGACTGAGTCATACTGGTACTTTTGGTCCAATGACAAATGCGTGGGTGATTTGGCAGATTCTGGCCAGTGATAGACAACTCACCATGATTTTCTCCTGATTCAGCCTACTGAGTGGGACAGCTGTATGTCTCACAATGGAGTCTGCTATGACTAAAATATTGGGTAGTGTGTTAGTTTGCCTTATATGATTTGTAGTTGAGGCGCCAAATGTTGTGCTCGGTATTGTTTTGGTGGAGTATGTTGCGGGTTGCTGAGGACTTTTTTTTTTGTAAGAAGAATGTTTAGGACATCTTTGGGTTTAGGAAGGTTGTTTTTAAGTACCTCAGCATATGCTGGTCTACGTGTTGGGTCAGTACTATGTGTGGTGGATGTAATGGTTATGTTACCATCAATCAGATTGTTGTTTTTAGTACTTTTGTGTTAGTGTCGTCCCTCCAGTGACATTGTGTAATTACAGCTCTCACATACTGTATTAGTTTTCCTAAGGATTAGGTGGTATTAGTGATGATGAGACAATTCCTACATTGTCTCAGGATGCCAAGGTCTACCAAGATGCCAATGGAGAAAATATCCATGGTGTCAAGTCATTTTAGGTGAACTACAAAGGGGTAGTACAGCAGGCTAACTTTGGCGCTGTGTGTAGAAATTACAGCTAGGCTATGTATAAATGAATGTCTGCAGCAGTGCTCCTCAGTGTGCAAACAAGTTCTTTATGTAACTGAGTATTGGGTAAAGTTACAGGGCAAGTTTTTAGAGTTGCCACCCCTCCGTTTTTTTTTCTGGACTATCCGGAAATCAAACTGATTCTCCGGTAGTCCGGAAAACACTGTTTCAAAAAGGAAACAGACAATCGGAGTTTGTAAATCGGCTGATTTACTGTGCTTTTTTTTTTTTTTTTACAAAAAAGCACAGTAAATCAGCCGAAAGCAGGCAGCAGGAATGGAAAAAGAGGGCGTTCCTCGCCAAGTGATGTCATTGTGACATCACAAAATTGGCAGAATGCGGGTGGGAGAAGGGGGTGGGATGGGGGGTTACTGGTGACGTGAGGGGTGTGGCTTTACTCCGGTTTTAGCCACGATGAAAGGTGGCAATCCTACAAGTTTTATAGGGATAATTTAGTTTCTATGTGCTTGCATCTATACAAAGCACTGCTAAATTCTGCTGCACAAAAAGCATGGAATTTATAGACTCAAAGAAAAGTGACTAAACCAACTAAAAAGCCTTTTCACCTTAATTCTCTCTGTATGTTTCTCAACTCGAACAGAACAGGCTACCTTTCTACTGTCACTAGATCTGCAGTTCCAGTCTTCTTAATGGAAAAACACTCTTTAGCCAAAAGTGAAACAGTAGCAGAAACAAATCAACTAGCTACAAAAAGTAATTATAAGATGATTCTAAGGCAGACAAGACAGCAATGAGGAACACAAACTATGAAGTGATTTCATAGCACACTTTAACAGTATAATGGGAGGATGTTCCCAGTTTCATCTGTTAGCGTCTATTAAGATGAGGAGATGAGACTGGGAGGAGCTTCCAGGGTCATGTATACAGATGATGTGATTGGGAGGAGTTTCCAAGGCCAGCACACAGGAGGGATGGGTAGGGTTGCCACCTTTTCAAATGGCCATAGTGGGACATTTTCAAGACACACATCAGATTTTAAAGGCCGACACAAACCCACGATCAGTACAAAGGATATAACTTTACTTTTTTGCCTAAATAAAAGCTTATTCTTGTGGCAGTTTAGTTGATTATCCTGTTTCTTGTAACATGTAGGTATTTTAGATACAGAAATAACTATTTTATGCAACTATTACATAAAATATGGGACATAATTATGTCCTACAATCTCAGGACATTTGCCATTTTTAATATTTTTGGTCAGGACACAACCGCCCAAAGAGGGACTGTCCCTTGCAAAGTGGGACAGGTGGTAACCCTAGGGATGGGCAACTCAAAAGCCTTCAACAACAAAACTGATTCAAATGGTAAGATAAACGCAGTAGGTTAAATGTACCTTCCTGGATGCAAAATGGAGTCCAGCTGCTTTATTTAGTATTAACTTGAGGACAGCTTTTCAGCTTCTAAGAGCCAAAGACAAAAATGGCTGGCTGCTTGCATAATACAAAATACCAGGAGGATGGAAATAACTTAAAGCTCTATTCAATACTGCTTCTATTTCCCAGAACTACAGAAATTTCTCACCCCCACTAGGTTTAATTACCACTCACAAACCTGCCCTTTTATGCTTGAAAAGTGACTAAAACAAATAATTAGATGAGCAGAGCTGATAATCCATTTAAGAGCTCAGAAAAATGACAATGGATGCAGAAAAACCCCAATCAATGTAGAGCTGTAGCTGAAGATTCAGAGGAGAGAGAGCAAAAATGCAGAAAAATGAGAATCTACTCAGAATTGATTTAAATACCTAGGCATAGCACAGAAACATCTTGAAAAAGCATGGTAGACTATAAAAATACCTTCACTACCTTACCAACATAGTTAATAAAACCCAAAGAAACCTAAATGTAACTCTGCTCAGTGCTAGGAGCCTAAACAAAAAACTCCACACCCTGCAACCTGTCCTCACTCTGGAGACTATAGACGTGTCATTTCTGAGACACAGTTGAAATCTGCAGAAAGTACTCCAGCAGTGCAAATCTTTAGTGCTTTCCACAATTTAGACCATCAACTGCACAGACAAAGACAAAAGGTGGAGTCCTCTCGATCTACATTAGCAATCAGTATACCTCTAGATTGATTAAACAGGATGATGTCCTGGAGTTCATCCACATTCAAATCGCCATAGACAAATTCCCCATACCATATTCTAGTAAGGTATAGGTCAACCTGTATGTCCCAAGAATCCCATAGCTCATACGTAGACCTACTGCAGACACTTACCATTAAACCAAATACCATATTCATGGGAAACATTAACTACTCCTCTATAGACTGGGAAATGTACACCACCTCAAAGTCACAGGCACAATGATTCTTGGTCTTTATTAACACAAATGCCCTTGACCAGATAGTGTGCACAGCCGGCCTTAGGCATAGGCCAACTAGGCGGCTGCATAGGGCGCTGCTCTAGCAGGGGCACTTTTCCAGTAAACTGGATGGTATAAATATACCAGGATGGGGGCACCAGGTGATGTTGGGGGGTGCTGTGGAGCCCTTTTGCCTAGGGCACCACTTGACCAAAGGCTGACCCCACACTCATCAGAGGATCAAACATACTGGACCTGGAACTCACCAGTATGGGAGAGTGCTGCAGCCCCCCCCCCCATGTCACATCCTCATTGGTAAGATTGGACAACAAAGATGTCTCCTTCAAAATAAAAATCAACTTGGTAACACCAGCAAACCATGTAATAGTTGTGAACTATTCCAAAGCAAACTACATCTTATTAAGCAATAGTTGGTCAGAATTCACTCTCTCCTGTCCTTGAGTTCACAGCAACCTATGCAGAACTGTTCACAGTAACCATGTACAATTGTATATAGTTTGTTGTATCTACTAGAAGTAAGTCAAACAAACCCTAAAAATAAACCACACTAGAGGAATCCTAACCTTAATAGAGTATATAACAAAAGGAAAAAAGTAATGGCTAAAATCAGGCAGAACAACTCACATAATGATAAGAGGTCTCTAATTAAACTAAAAAGGAACCTAAAAGTATTAAGTCCAGCAAGGTAATCTACAACGTCAAGATAGCCTCACAGGTTAAAGCGAACCACAAAGCCTTCTACAGCTATGTCCATAATTTCAAAGGCAACACACAGCAAAGTGCTGAACTGGTTGTCAGTGGTGCCACCTTCAATGAGCAGAGTGACATAGCGAATCTACTGGCTAACAAATTCAGCTCAAATTTCACTCCTGCCCCCCCCCCCCATAAAATACCTACTAGCATAATCCTCCCCCTGACTATTAGCAGGCAGGAAGTCCTGACAGCCCTTGCTAAAGCCAAAAACATGGCCACATTGGGCCCTGACAATATCCAGGAATACCTGCTAACTTAGTTTAAAACATGGCCTATCAGGACAACTTGAGCCACTTTTCAGCTATGTCTTCAAAACAGGTTTTGTACCATGAGAGTAGAGGACTGCAATGGTTATTCCACTTCACAATGGTGGACCATTAATCAGTTCCAGAAATGGCAGCTTCATTAGTCTGACTAGTCTAATATGAAAATCATGGAACAAATCATCATGGAAATGATCAACAAAGACATAGGCAACCATCAAACAATGGATCCAACCATGGAAATTATCAACAAAGACATAGGCAACCATCAAACACTGGATCCAACCATGGAAATGATCAACAAAGACATAGGCAACCATCAAACACTGGATCCAACCTGATTTCGCTTTGCCAAGGCATGGTCATGCCTACTGAACCTGGTGGACTTTGAGAAAGTCACCAAGGCAATAGAGTCTAGAAAAATGGTGGATACTGCCTACCTGAACCTGCTAAGGCATTCCATACAATATAGTTGACAAACTCTCCAAACTGGACATAAACCCCTACATTAACTCAGCAGATTGCAAGGTGGATCACAGGCTGGACCTAGAAAGTTAGGATTGGTGAGATTACCTCCACTAAGAGACCAGTCACCATCTATTTCTCTGAGGTAAAGGCTAACATCAAGGGCCTTTGGCTGACCAAGTTCACAAATAAGTGCAAATTAGGAGCTATCATAGACGCCCCATGACACAAACATCTTGCAAGACAGTCTAACACAGAAAATGATGGTGCCAAAGTCATGGATTAAAACTCAATCACAAGAAATGCATTACAGTGCCTTTTGGGAAAACAGCTGCCCAGGCTAATTACTCCATTAGTAAGACACCCCTTTGAGTTGACCTAGTTGTCAGGTATCTGGGAACATATGTAGGCAGTAATGTGGCCTTTGACATGTGGCCAAGGTAGTAAGAAAAATCATTCTATGTTGCCCAACTATTAAGTAAGGGTATGCAATCCAGGTCCAAGGAAGTCATAGTGCCACTTTATTCAGCCCTTATCAGACCTATCATTGACTATAATGTCCCCTTCGGCATGTACCTGACCAGACATATGCAACAGTTGGAATGTCCCACAAAGGTTTCTTACCAGGATAATCCAGAGTATAAACCCACTGTCCTACATGGATAACTTTAAAGCCCTATATCTATACTCTGTCCCCTACAGGTTACTGAGTGATGATCTATGCCTGGCATACAAGACATCCTTGGATCCAAATCTGGTGGACCTTTTGCACATCTGTAAAATAAACAGCATCAAAACCGCTAGATTCAACAATTTAAAATTTGCTTGCGACATAAATAAGACATGTTGGCAAGTCAGATCTGTTTTTCAGAGGATCCCCATTCTCTGGAATATTCTCCACATCCATGCAATGCAGAGTATATCCCTAACCCTATTTAAGCATAACCTTGACCAGTGGATGGGAAAGTCACACAGGATCTGACCCCCATGTTTCTGAAAGACAAAGGCAGACAGTGACCATGCCCAAATTAGCATACACCACACAAACCACCACACCTTCAATATTTCTGAGAGATGATTGTCTGGTTATCAAGTACACATTTCAGCTGTTTCTCCTTCACATTAAACCTCCAAGAAAAAGAGTGGCTTCTCCTTGGCATTTGAACTATGTATTAGAAAAGCTAATTCTTCATTAACATTTTGGCCTGGAAAACCACCTTATTAGTAGCCTTAAACATCAACTAGAAGAGTTTATGAGCTACAGGCCCTTTGGGGCATTCCTCCTTTTTTTTGCCTTTTCATAAACATAGTATAATCCTTTAAGCCAATATTTCTTTCATGCCTAAAGTGATCTTGTTGTTAATCGGTCTGTTTACTGACATTCTTTCCCAGATCTCAAAACAAAGTAGAAAAAATATTTGTTTATTAGATGTTGATCTATAATTCATGTTTTACTTAGTAAAGACAAAAGACCCGAGGAAATATGACAAATTGTTTGTATATTTTGCTTGAAAGAAAACAGGCTTACTAATGTCTTAACAAACTATTTCCAGATGGATCTGCATAAAATTCTCTTATGCTATAGACAGCCGAACAAAAAAACTGCCAGGAGTAGTTAAAACCCATTTTACCAGAGCAGCTGCTACTGCAGGGGCTTTCATGCAAGAGACAGATTCTCAAATCAGTCCTGAAGCAGCCACTTGGTCTTCAGTCCACATCTTCACCAAACATTACAAACTGGATTTCAGTCCAGAGCAAGATCTAGATTTCCTAAGGCAGATTTCATGGCATACTAAATTTGAAGGGATTACTCACTTCCTCCACCCAATCTGATTAAGCTCTTGGAGTCATCACAGATGTTAAGAATGTGGAAACCATGCTCTAATGAAAATTATACTACAGTTGTGAGGGCAAGTTATCATAAAATGGTAGAAGTTCAAATAGAGCATTGTATCAATACCTATACCCTACCAACCCCTCCTTCCTCTTTAGGGTCATATATCTATAGTTTGGCTGAGGTGAAGGTATTCTCTGCCTTCCTCCCTTCCCTCCCTCTATAGTTTCCTGTCTTCTCAAACTTCACTCCACCTTTAATATATTGGTCTATGAGTTCTATCTGACTTTTCCTTAGGAAGATATTCTAGTGTCCTACTTACTCTTTCTCACGACAAGAACGTTCTGAGAATGGTACAGCTATATGTACCTCTTATATCAGCTTGCTGACACGTGCCTAGGACAGATGTACACCTCACAGCTTTAGAATTCTGGCTGGACAGACAGGATCTTTGTGTGGAAAGTCCAGGATGTTATGAATATTGAAAGAGGAGTCTGACCATCTACCATTATGATAAATTGCCTTTACATAAGTTTGCTTTCTACCACAAATACAAACATGTAATTGTTAGGCATAGCAAGATATGTACCTCTACTATTGTTACAGTCAGGAGCATCCCATGAAGCCCACATTAGCATTTACCAGGGGACTATAATAGAACAGGTGCAGAAACTTGTATATGATTTGTCAAGTAGAGACTTTAAGACCAGCTTAATCGTATTTGTAGTTCATGCTCAAATGTAACTATGATGTTGTAGATGAATCTGTAGTTTCTATCACCTTGCATAACTAAGAATCCATGATGTTATCTCAAGAGCATCTACATAGCTCTGCCAGATAGATGATGCCATTAGACAACTCATTTAGCACTTCTACTCATGAAATTCTCGTTGACGAAAATAAAATTAACTCTTACCTCAAGGAAATTAGTCCCCGGCCAAATAATTTTCCAGGAACTATCCTGCTGCTAAAATACATTTTTTTCAAAAAGCAGCAAATATGGCAAAATAAAGATGCAATAAACTCCCTAAAAACTCAATAAACTATTTGGTAGACCTAACTATGATAGAATCCACATTTTCTGGATTATAAGGTAGAGTATAAAGAATATTGTTTTCATTTTCTGAAGATTATACAGCATATAAGGCCTAAATGTGATTTGGATTCTCTAATGCTTGGGTAGTTTTGGTCATTTTGTAATAACTTGTAATCAGATTAATAAAACAAAGACTATGGTAGTTAGTAGTGAATTATGAACTTTCTGTAAATGTAAGAAATTACTTCAGTTTTTTATGGGACGATACTTATTAGATATTTAATAATTTGACTGGCGTGCTTATTTGAAGAATCTGCTATTAAGACATACAGAGTTGATAAAAAAAAGTTAAAAGGGGGATTCTGGCAATGGAAATTGTGTTTGGCGGTAGATATGGTGGTCTAGGCATTGCACTTTTATGCTGCCATGATCATTTTATGCATTTCCACTTTTCATAGTAGATACATCGTCATTTTTTGAAAGATGTTAAGAATATGATGCAAATATTTACTTGAAGCAGAGGTGTAAGGCAAGGATATCATGGGAAAAGTTAATTTTGTCTAAGGAGGTAGGAGAATGTAATGTTCCAGAACCATATTTGCATTATGGTACAGTGTAACTGAAGATAATTTTGCTATTAACAATTCACCCCAGGGGTTCCACGTATGTTCCTCTTAGACAGGGTGATAGGTGCTGGTTGTGGAAATAAGGATAAAAGTTGGCTAGGCTTGTAAGGGCCTGAGGGTCATTAGCCTGGTAACTTCCTATGATCCTATATGTTTGAGAAGCATATACCCACAAGATACCCACATTTTTTTTTATTCCTCTCCTGTTTTATTTTTCTGGCATACCCCAGTGCCCCCATTCATCACTGGATCTACCATCCTCTCCTGCAGTCCCTGAACTATTTCTATTCCAAGGCTGGGGCTGGCAGAGAACCTAAGCGCATCCTGGGGGGTTCATGATGTTGAGTATTTCCATTGCAGATTTTTTTAATTTCTGGCCTACTCTTTGATTCCCCCTGTCCCATGTATTTGCTGGCTTGCATCCAATTGCTACTTCCCTTTATGGACCATTCCTCCCCAGGGAGAGCACCTGGGTGAATGTCCTCCCCACTCCTTGGATTGGCAAGTGCATCCCTCCCTGACAGGGTCTCACACACCCAAGTCACTAAGAGAATCCTGGTCACTTAGATCTTAGTTAGGACTTTATTCATTTTACAATTGTTCTGGTCAAACCCATGGGATTTTGACAGACTTTCTGTCTAGGCTTATTTTGGCAAACAAATAAAATCTAATTATTAATCAAACTTGCAATGAAGATATTAAGGAATATTATATCAGCATAGGAGATTGACCCCTGAATGAATATATTATCTGGATAGTAACTCTGCGTTTTAGGAGAAGGTGGCTGTGAGTGTGGAAAGAAAGGACTTATGATTTTTATTAGGAACAATTGTGGATAGGGTTTCAGTGAAGTGTTTGGCCTATGTTTCAGCAGCAGTTCCATCTACATAAAGATGAACTATAGATTAGTTGTGAGAACTACATGATTGATGGCCGTTACTGAATTGCTGAATAGTACACCCCTAGCACAGGTGTCTGTTTCAGGGAGAACACACAAATTTTAAATTTTGATTCACTGAGCATTTAAGATATTAAAATAATTGAATTAATTAAATGACAATCTTGATAGCACAACTTGGCAAAGGCTTTGTCAATTGCCAAGGTATACCACTAAACCCTGGTTTAGGATTTTTGACTGGAAGTCTTTGAACAGGCATTGCTATACTTCACTGAGACAGAAAAGGATATTTTAAATGTTGATCCTTTCTGATGGATATGTGAAAAAGGTGCATTGGGTGCATGGGAACACATTCATTAATCATGTTTTTCTTTAAATAACTTAAAAATGGATCTGTCACTGAGGACTTCCAAGATGGCTGTGCAGTGATCAATGGCTTAACTTCAACTCTCTGAATCTGAAAATAGAATCTGAGAAACTGTGGCCATAGATTATTATCAACTTCAGTAAAATTAATTTACTGGCTAGTAAGTACACTGCCTGGATTCCTGCAAAGAAAAAAAAACTGAGAGAGCCTGAAACAAAGTCAAGTAGAAAAGGTGAAGAGAAAACCCTGACTAGGAAGAATCCTGCAGTTAAGTGAAAAGCAGTCCAAGCTCCTGCTTTGGTGCAGGACATAGCTTCCAGTGATTTAGAGGAAAAATAAGTCAAATGTGCTCAGAGCTGATTAAAATAAATCACTGAAGGAGTATATCAACTCAAATAAAAGGCTGTAAAAATGGAAGAAGCTTTAAACAGATATTCAGATGAGCTGATAAAACTGCAAAAATCAGAGGCCAAAATGAAGAAAATGCTTGATGAGTATAAGATTGTTCAAGAAGAGATGTTTCAAAATTGGTAGAATTAGAGTACAGAGCACATAAGGAAAATATGAGATTTTCTGCATACCAGAGAAACTAGAAGGAACAGACTGTATTGATTTTATTAAGGCACAAATAAGCAACTGGACTGGAAAGGATTTTCTGGGTGTAAATGTTCCAAATCTGGCCTTGAGAAAGCAGCCAAGACCTGTATTAGTAAAGATGCAAACCTACCAGTAGAAAGAATTTACTTTGACAAAACTGTAGCAAATGGGCAAAGCATTAAAAATTGGAGACAGTAAAGAATTTGTGGAAAATGATTATTCACTGTATACCAGACAGAAGAAAATCAGTGAATGTTGAGAGGCAGGTGTGAGTTTCAAGCAGTTGTGCCCAGCTGTCTTCTGAATATTTCTTTTTCTGGAGGAGCAAGGTCTTTTTTTTTGATGCAGAACAGGCTAAGGAGGAAATGCAAAAATTTGTTCAATAAAAAGTGAGCCATCAAGCAGAACTGGACTCTGCTTCTCATTCTTCTGATAATAAAGCACATAATAAAGCACACAGAGATAATTTACCAGTGAAACCTTTTCCACTGCTCCAAAGGAAAATGCCTTGAGAGACATAGAAAATCACAGGAGTTGGCCAGAAGAATTGGGAGCACTGTGGAACTGAACCCAAAATCTGCATCTGTGAGATGATGAACAGGTAAAAGATCAACAACATACAAATTAATGAATAAATGTGAGACTGCAAAGCATCAATCACATTTCTGAAATATAGCTGTACAAGAATAAGTGGAAAGAGTGGACTTTTATTGACTTTGTTAAACTTGTGAGGAATTGAAATGCATTTTCCTCACCATGTCATTAATGTTTAGAATGACTCCGATGGGAAGGGAGGTGTTAAAGTTTACAAATAAATAACAAAAAGTTTTATCTTTTAGTCTTGAGTCAAGAGTAATGCTTCAGGATGTGCAAAAGTACTGGTTTATTCCATAAACAGTGCTGGGAGACTGCCTGCCAAGATTTTCAAATCAGGCTCCAAGAAGAAAGGGAAAAGCATTACATATGTACTTTTTCTTACCAATTTCATGCATGCATGCAGAACTTTGACGTTGCATTACTTTTAATAAATCAGTGTATTTAAAAATGTTCTCATCCCTCGTGATTTTCTCTTAGAGCTTCATATGAACACTTGACAAATATGTCTTTTTAAAACATAGACCACCTGGTCTAAGAATTTATCTTTTAATCTTGTAACATTTATTATTCAGTATTTGGAGACATCCTTACAAAGCAGGAATATATAACTGAAAGAGGTAACACGCACAACTTAAATAAAACGAGCTTTAATAAACAATGTTACCGCTTTCATGCCCATAAAGGCACTTCATCAGACATACAATTATTACAAAACATCACAATTTAAATACATTCCCCTCCATTGCTAAAATTTAAATCCAGCCAATCACCATTCTGTGTTCATTAATTATGTCATCTCATTAAAGACAAACTGCATACATTCTTACACCTAGCATTCCCTACTAACATACAATAATATATATTTAAAACATAGAAACTTCTCTTAAAATACATATAAAGAATATATATAAAAAATATATAAAAATATATATAAATAAAAATGCCTCGCATTAAATAGATATTTAATCAAAAATAATTATTCTATACATCTTACAAAGACTTATCTCCCAGCCTGAAAAGGCCAGATTGTACTGTTAATTAGTCTGGTTTTAAAAGATTTGTGGCACGTTTTTTGTTCTTTATTAGCATTCTGAAACTAGACTCTTTAATCATAGTATAACATCATAACATCCCTTAATTCCTTCAGCACTTTGCCTTTAGCTATCTGAAAGTACAAACAGAGAGAGTGCAATTGTAAGACACTTAAAAAAAATTAAAGCTACAACTTATGTGAAACTATATTTTGCATAATCGTGCATTTATTTTTTTATTTTTTTATTTTGACAAAAACATATAACATTTATTTGACTCATTTGTAAAAAAACTACAAGTTAATATGCATTTTGTGAAGAATAATCATGAGGCATATTTTTTCATAATAAAGGGGAGAAGGAAGGAAAAAGTGACTAAGTAAAGTAATTTTCTTAACAGTATTTCTTTGTAACTTTTCACAATATAAATTGCAGATTTTACAGTAAAGCATTTTAGTTGTTCTTGTATGTGATAAAGTTATTAAAGTAAAGACATGCCTTTCTTTACTTCTGCTTCTCTTTCTTTCTTCTTTTTTGGTATTAAGAAATGTAGGCATTACAATGCAAAAAGAGAAGAAAAGCTAGACAAAAGCATGTTTAAGTTAATAGGCTGTAATCTTGGAATCGACGTGGGAGAATAGGTGTAAAAGTACATAGATCATAATATATGTAGAGTTGATTTTTTTCTTACTTTTGGATATGTGAATGTCTGGATTAAGACTCTTGGCTTAATCTAATACATTTTAAGTGGAAACAAGTAAATATGAAAAAAATAAAATATAATGAAAAATTTTCCTTTAGCAATAAAAGTTTCAGCTTATCATTCAGGCTTCAGCAGATGAATACACTTTCTTTTTTGTCTTACTTTTTCATGGAGGCAAGCTAATAATAGGGCAATAAAAGACAGAACAATGGTTTATTCAAGGCTAAAAGTTAATGATTTATGAAAGTACTTGATTTATGAAAGTATACAAGTACTTTTCACATCTGGTGAAGGGAGAGTAAAAATAAAAAAACAGATACCAATTATCGTAAGTAGAGGCACAGGCAATAACATGCGTTTTAGCATGGATAACCTCAATTTCCAGTTAACTAATGCTAGTGTTAGCAGCTGTCTATTTGGCACAAATGTTCCTATTAGGAGAGTTAAACTTCATTATTTGAAGATGCACATAGTAATATGTGTTTGTATTAATACTTTATGGGGTATTTTAGGGTGCATTTTTTTTGTTTGAAGGTTTTATTAAAACAATAAAGTCTTGTAAAATGTGACATAGATTCCAATGATGATGATAAAAATGTATAAAGGATTAACCTGCCAAGCATTAATGGGTGCATGCATCACAAAAGCTGGAATTAGACATTTAAAAAAGCTGCCTTATATAATAGCTGGAAATAATGACTTCTTACCATACTAGTCTCATAGGTATAGACAAAAAGTAAAGGATGCTTAATTATATTAAGACATACAGCGTGCAAATAGCAGTGCTACTGGAGACACATTTGGAAAGATTTGAGCATGTGAATTTGATAAAGAAAGGATTTCAGGATGGATATTCTGAAGAATATCAGGGGTACAGGAAAAGATAAGTAGTTCTAGTAATTGCTAGAGGAGCTCCAGTAGTGAAATAGGGGAAAAAAGATAATAATGGAAGATTTCTATTAGCTAGGGGCTGCTAGCAAGGACTGATGATTACTCTGGCATCCATTTATATTCCATCTAAAACTGCTATTTTGGAGCTTAAAAATGGGAGAAATAACCAGCCTTCAGCAGTGAATATTACTTAATAGGTGGGGTCTGGAATTTGATTTGCAACAATGAGGATGTATATGGGGCCCATAAAGGAAAATATAATAAAAGAAGGTAGATTTCTGAAGCAATTTATGAAAATATTTGGTATAAAAGACATGAATTCAATAGTAGCAACTCTGAGAGAATTTACATATTATTCCTCCAAGGTACAATAACTAGAAAAGACTTGATAGAAATTATATTTCACAGGAACATGTCCATTTAATTGAGAACTTTGATATATATCCAATAACTATTTCAGATCATGTAGCAATAATTGCTAAGATAAGGCAGAGTAATGAAGTAAAGATGAGACACTGGTGCTTCTCCACCTACCTGTTAAAAAGAGAAGACTTTAATTATTTATTTATATTTGTTGACCGGGAGTGTCCAACTGGACGTAGGTCCATTTTCAGCGGAGGCCCGGGGAGAAAAGCTCCACAGTTAAAATAAACAGACAGTAGTTACACTGGATTACATAGCGATTAACAATTTACATAGCAATTACTTGCAACATATTTACAGATGAAAAACATAGTACATCAGTAGACAACTAGAATCTTTATCTGTGAAGTACATAACAGACATTAACAAATGTTAAAATAAGAAGTTCCTGCTGTATAAGTACTACGCTTATGAGTATCTGAGCTTGCTGTAATCAAGGTAGTTAGTGGAGTGGAAAGAAAGGTAGTGGTTGGATGGGGTGGGTGATATTAGAGTGGGAGTTGCAAGGGCATAGCCAGCATGTTTTTAGGTGCGCTTTTAGTAAAGTTTTGAAGTGGGTGCATGATGGTACGGAGGTAATTGTGGGTGGGAGGGAGTTCCATAATTTGGCTATGGTGCAAGAGAATAGTGCTTCACCAGCAGAGTTATTGGCTTTAGTGATCTGCAAGTGATTTTTGTTGCTGGATCTTAGTGGTCTGGTGGTGCGATAGGGTTGGAGTAGATTCTGGAGGGATGGGACATTTAGTGGATGGTTTACTTGTTTGTGGGCGAGTGAGAGTTGATACCATTGAAGGAGGTGAGGGAGTTCAAGCCAGCCCAGTTCAGCAAGTGAGAGACAGTGGTGACTACGGTAGGATGCCCCTGTGGCGAATTTGGCAATTTTGTTGTAGCAGGTCTCTAGCTTGTTTAGATCGCATTGCCTTAGGTTGGTATATATTGGAGAGGCATAAAGTAGGTTGGAGATAAGGTGGGAATTTGCTATTGAAATCTTTGATGCTTTGGTGAGAAGATGCTTATTTATGTATAACGCTCCTAGTTTTTTGTGGACTTTTTTTAGGGGGTCTTGGTTTTGCACCAGTGCTCCCAGGCTTTATCCCTGTTTTTCATTTCTGACTTAGTGGTTTTCTGTAGCCATGGGGAGGGTTGTGCTTTGATTCTGGAAAGTCTTATGGGGGCATGGTAATTAAGGATGCTCAGGAAGGTAGTATTAAAAAATTCAACTGCATCATCAAGACTGAGGTACTTTAGAGGATGCCAGTTACATTCTTTGAGGGATGAGATGAACGTGAGTGGGTTAAAGTTTATTTTTTTACGTATCTGACGGTAGATGACAGGTTTAGCTTGGTATAGGTATTTTTTCAGTAGAAATGTTGGGGAGTGATCACTGAGGCTATCTGATAAGCAGCCTGTTATATATGACTGGGGGCTCTTACTGACGAATATCCAATCCAGGGTAGTGTGCTTGCTGGAGGTTTTATTTATCCTGGTTGGCGACTGGACTAGTTGGGTGAAGCCATGAAGGCTTACGTGATGGGTTGGATGGTTGCCAGAACAGGATTGCCAGTCAATTTTGAAATCACCTAAAATTATAGTTTCTTGGGGGAGATGGTGGGTAGAACAGCTGAGGAGGTTATCTAGTGGAGGGATGTTTTGGCCAGGTGGGAAGTAGCGTCCAATTATGTTGATGGTTTTGTTTTGGTTTATTTTGAGGTTGGTATATATTATTTCTTCATTGCCTATTTGTGGAGCTGATGATTTTAAGATCTGGATGTTTTTAGATGCTGTTTAAATATTATAGCTACACCACCTTCTTTCTTGTTTAGCCGGTCTACTCTTAGTATGCCATAACCTGTAGGGAGTATTTGCTCACTGGTAATGTGAGGTTTTAGCCAGGTTTCTGTCAGGATGATTATATCTGGGGAGTACAAGTCTATGGTGGCATGGAGTTCATGGACTTTGTTGGATATACTTCTAATATTTAGGCTTAGTAGAAGGAAGTAATTTGGCTTTCTATTGTCTGTAATATGGGAGAAGTTGTGGTTTCTAGTCTGATTATGAGGATTGGGGTTGGAGATGGTAGGGCCAGGGTTGGGGTGGATATCTCCACTTAGGGCTAGTGTTGATATGCATGAGGTTATTAGTTTTCTCAGTTTTTGAATGTGTTTATTTATAAGGGAAACTTTATGATTGTGCTCTTTGGGTAATAGGTATGGTGGGAGGGTTACTATGTTAAGTTATAGGAATGCTTTATGTTTGAGTAATATAGTTGGTAGAATATGTTGGGGGTGCATAGGGATGGTTCTTGAGTTGGTGGGAGGGGAGCTGAGTAAGGGTGAGACATGAGTGGTGGAGTGAGTAGTAGTACAGTGGTAGTGGTTGAGTGCGGGAATGATAGAGCTTTGGTAGGATGTAAGATATGCAAGGAGAGTGCATGCAGTGAGCATAGGTGTGATAGTAGTGGGAAGATGGAGGAGGTAGTGTTGGGTTAGCGCTGTGGTTGGCTACTGGAAAGATGGGAAGGGTTTGTGAGTGTAATAAAGGTGGGACCACTGGGGGCGGGAGGGAATAGGGGGCAGGGTGGGGAATGAAGCGGGCAGAGACCCTGTTAGTTGCTCTTATGAGGGGGCTGAAAACAATCAGGTAACAGAGTTAATTGATGAATGAACATATGATAGTGACAAGGGTGATTGTAGTTTTAAAAAATGGTGCCTGCCACAGGTAATATTTATTAACTTTGGGATCGTCTTAAGGTAATAAACAGGGAAAGGGGGAGGGGAGAACAAGGATGTGAGCAGGCAGTTCTTTGTACTGCTGCTAATGAGCCAAAGCTAAGACAAGTTAGTGTTTGAGAAACAATCACAATTGACCAAGGACTGCTCTGAAACTGTAAGTCATTTCCTAACCATTTTCAGGTGGAAAAATAGGATAACCTTGTATCAGTAGGCCACTGTGGTCTCAGTTTAAATTAACAAACACACAATATTGATCAGATTATGGATACTATCTGCTAACAGAAGGGAATAAGAGAGAAAGTGGAAGATGAGTGTGTGTGTGTGTGGGGGGGGGCTGCTTACAAGCCAAAGCAGAGTGCTCTCCAGGGGAAAATGAATATTGGCTCAAACAGGTAGACACATACTCAAAGTTAACTTTAGTTGTTTGCAGACAGTTCAGACCCGGACTGCGCTTTTCTTATAAGAATGATAAAGGTGGTACCGCAGTTGAATACTTAAGAGTGGTGTTAGGTCTAGAAAAGAAGAGTACAGAGAGGAGTAAGCACTTTGAGATGGTAAAGATATATTATAAAGATTACAAAAAACAAACTAAGCAAATAGCTACTGTATGCAGGAAAAATGTCTTGAACCAATCATTAATATATGCAGATACTGAGCCAATTGGAAAAAATCTGTTAGAAGAAACCTCAAGACAGTTATGCAGTCACAGATAAAAATATAGCGAGCAGCACTCTGTCGAGGTTGTCTAATGTGATTCTGTCCAAAAGTAACAGCACAATTATATAGAAATAATTAGTCACCAGTATGAGCTGTCTACACACAACACAATTACATGAATAACATTAGTGAACAAGGTGCAGCTATGCAAATAGACTATACTATTATACGAAAAACAACTTGGTGCAGACAAAATGCTAGCATGGCATAGTAACTTCCAATAGTAAAGCATAAATCATATTAGATGTCTAACACAATTCAACATAAACATATACAGTTGTAAAATGTCTAACACAATTCAACATAAATAGGCATTTACAGTTGTAAAACACTTACTGGAGAGACACTGAGCTCCTCATCGGGCCTGTAGCAGAGTGGATTGTAGTTTTAAAAATGGTGCCTGCCACAGGTAATATTTATTAACTTTGGGATTGTCTTAAGGTAATAAACAGGGAAGGGGGAGGGGAGAACAAGGGTATGAGCAGGCAGTTCTTTGTACTGCTGCTAATGAGCCAAAGCAAAGACAAGTTAGTGTTTGAGAAACAATCACAATTGACCAAGGACTGCTCTGAAACTCTAAGTCATTTCTTAACCATTTTCAGGTGGAAAAACAGGATAACCTTGCATCAGTAGTCCACTGTGGTCTCAGTTTAAATTAAACACACAGTATTGATCAGATTATGGATACTATCTGCTAACAGAAGGGAATAAGAGAGAAAGTGGAAGATGAGTGTGTGTGTGTGTGGGGGCTGCTTACAAGCCAAAGCAGTGTGTTCTCCAGGGGAAAATGAATATTGGCTCAAACAGGTAGACACATACTCAAAGTTAACTTTAGTTGTTTGCAGACAGTTCAGACCCAGACTGCGCTTTTCTTATAAGAATGATAAAGGTGGTACCGCAGTCGAATACTTAAGAGTGGTGTTAGGTTCAAGGTTTAAAGAAAGGATAGTGGAAATTATCTGGGAAGATAAAGTACTCCAGATATTATAGCTGTGATGAAAGGAGATACTGCCAAGCTAGATGGAATTTTGGAAATAATTATATGTCATTTGTGAATAGCAACATGATTTATATAGAAGTGTGACAAAGGGTGATACTGCCAGCATAGCTATCTGGAATTTTGTAAATAATTATATGTCATTTGTGAATATCAACATGATTCATATAAGATGCTTGTGTTACAAATTTTATTTACTTATTTTATTTTACATTTGTTAACCAGGATTGCCTGACTGAGCAAAGCCCTTTTTCAGCAAAGGCCCGGGAAGAAAATCTCCAAAACGGGGTTACAAAAGCTATAACCATTACAAACACAGTTAACATTATAATCATTCATAATAAAACTTGTAGAACAGATTATCATATATATATATATATATATCAGTTACAATTATCTATAAAATGTTATGAAGAATACTGCAGCAGAAGGAAAGGAGATAGTGTTAGATTAAAAATGATGAAGTAGACTAGGTTTAGTTGTAAATGTTTTGGTATAGAGGAGAAGAAACAATGGTAAGACAGAGGAAGTTAGGTTTGTTATTAAGTGAAGGTATATTCAAGGAGGCTGAGAACAGGTACAAATCCAGTGACTTTTTAAGTACCCTTTAGTGGCTAGTTTGAATACTTTAGGATGTGAAAGTGATCTAACTTCTTGTGGGAGTTTGTTCCAAGCAATAGAGGGATGGTAGCTGTTAAGTAATGGCTCCTATTTTGGATTTGAGCTTGTCAATTTGTAAAAGATCTTGGGTGGAGCACTCGAGTAGTCTGGATGGAACATAGTGGGAGATTATGGTGCCTAGTGCTGGACAGTAGGATGGTGAATAAATAATGGAGTGTATAATTTGGAGCTGAGAGAGAAGTAGGAGGTGTGGTAGTTCGAGCCAGTTTAGATGTTTGAGGGAGATTTATAGGTTTGTTGTGCAGCAAATCTGGCTATTTTGTGATAGGTTGATTCGAGTTTGCTAAGTAAGGTGGAGTTAAGATTTGTGAGTATTTGGGAGTGGTATGTTAGGCATGGCAAGAGATAAGCAACTGTATGTCATGTATACATCAAACTAGGTTTGTACAGACGTGTGTTGAAAAGATATTTTATAAAGTGCTGTTTAAAATGTAACCACAGTGTGCCCTGCTGGAAGTGAACAGAAATGCACATGCCCTATTGTAACTGTTTAAATGTATATATTTTAGCAGTGGAAACTGAAATACAGGAGGTAAACTTCAGTCCAGCAAAACTTCAGAAAAATAGCTGAAATTAAATTACTTTATGGCAGCTATAGACACAATGTCTATGCTGAGAAGCTTTCTGTATTGTCTTCGGAGTGAACTAATTACTACAATTGTTTTATGACTTCCAGAATCTGCCAGAGATCTGAGGTCTATGTATTTTCACATGTAGATGCTAAATACTGTTAGCTTCCAGTAGTGGGGGTTTCACCTAGGGTAGTCAGATGACAAGAAATTATGTAATTCTGCAAGCTATCCCAGCAGTAATACTTGAGATATTAATTTAAGAAGTCCCTGAGAGAGAGCTAGAGAGAGAAAGAGCATTCTGTATTCTGTCTTGGATCTGACAACAACAACTAGAAGATCCGTTCACCACATCTGCCTTGCTCTTAAGTAAGTTAACTAAGTTATAGTAATTCTCTTAGATTCAGTCAGGAATATAGTTTAGATGTTGTTCTTTATTTATCTGAGACTGTCCTGCAATGTTGTTTTAAATATTTCTTGTAGTTTTGAACTCAACTCTGCTGTCACTGAATATATACCAATTATTTTCTTGTTCTTTTATTATTTATTATTAAATATATTTAAACCTTTCATTTTGGCTGATCTTTGTGAGACATATTTAAGTTTTGAGAATACTTGCATATTTATTTGGTGACACTGTGGGCCACTCCTAATAGCTTTGCTTTTGGTCAAACTATAATTTTTATTAATATTAATATTACACAGTAAGATTGGACACCCTTTGTTAAGAGCCTTAAAGTAACTGATAAGGGTTTGCTGATGGAAATAATTACCTTACAGTCTGGGCAAAAAGGGAGCATAGCTAGTAAACCTGTGCCAGCCTTTCTCGGGTGTGTGTGTGTATGTGTAAATCAAACCTCAGAGAGTGTGTGTCAGCTACTTGGGCAGGGACATGAAGCGCTGGTTGGACAGAGAGGATGCTGGAGGTCTTGGCTTGGCCACTCAGCTGAGATCTCAACTCTGTAGCTGTGCCAGTGTGGAGTCTTATTGGAGATCTGGAGAAAGGTATGGGTTGGGAGGGTAGCCTAATGGTTAAGGTGTTTGCCTTACAAACACAAGGTGCAAGGTTTGCGTCTCACAAGGGATAATTGGCTAGGCTTAAAATGGCTCACATGGGCAGTTAGCTTAGTACTAATTTATGAAAATCACATCATATGCTGGACATTGTCATACCTTGGACTACATAGAGGAACCAGCCCCGGACTGACTGTGGTCTCTGTGTGCTCTAAAGGGAAATTGCTCTTGATTCAGAGAGCTGCATCTGGAAATACTGTGTGTGTACCTGTTATCCTCTCAGTGTACGTCCCCCACTCTTTCAGTTGTGAGGATTGAGGCTCCTTGATTACTGGTCCAGTGGTGGGTTGTCACAATACCTGGTGAGTGGGATAAAATGAAAGTGGAGTTTAAAAATAAGGTAGAAATAAAAGAAAAAGAGATCTGGTTAAGAAGTAATAAGAAGAATCCGTTTTGCTTGGATTACCAGTTTGCTTTGGGCACCTACCGCTTTTCTCTTGTTTCTAAGTAATAAGAATTATTTAGAGGTGCTAACAAAGTGCTATGTATTACAAAATAAGGGAAGTCTCACAGAAAAAGAGGGACCACAATTGCAGAGTACTAAAGAGAAAATAAGGGAGTACCTGGATAATATGCATAAGTTTAGAAAGATTGCTGTTAAGCAACTGTTTTTGATGGTAACATAAGAGCCCAAAAATGTTTGGCACAACTTAGGCAACAGAAAGTAGAAAGGGACACTGCCAAACGGAGGGAGCCTATAACAAGAAACATAACCAGAGATCTTGTAGTAGAGGTATTAGAGATATTTTGGAAACTTTATGAACATTTGTATGAAGCAGAGAAGTGGAGAATCAAGAAAAAGCACAAATGGATATATTTATGGAAGACTTAAATATGCCAAAGTTAGAGGCAGATGAGGCTCAACAAGTAACAGTTAAGACAGGAAGAGAAGAGATAAAAATGTGATGTGTGGCCAAGCTGCAGGATAGCCTCCAGGAATACATGATATTTCATGGGAAGCTTGGAAGTTAGAAGGGATGAAAATGATAAATATCTGAAAGGGT